>NC_042958.1:2968442-3010942 GCF_901001165.1 Salmo trutta
GTTATGAAATGTATAAATTCCAGCCCTCTATAGTTGTTGTGTGTACACTGTGGTGTGATGGTAGGGAGGCTAAAACATTTTGTCCCCTTTGTGCTATACTAGTATCCTGACATTGCCTATGGGGATGTGTGAAACGTACACTGCCCGAAGTGTCCCCACTCCCCAAGTGACTAGATAACCGTTTCGCGTGGCGCCGACTGGTAAGATGCTTCAGGAGGGCGGTTACCTGCCAGCAAGGTTCGCATAGACCCACACAGAGAGAGAGAGAGAGAGAGAGAGAGAGAGAGAGAGAGAGAGAGAGAGAAGAGACAGAGACAGAGACAGAGACAGAGAGAGAGAGAGAGAGAGAGAGAGAGAGAGACAGAGGGACAGAGACAGAGAGACAGAGACAGAGAGAGAGGACAGAGAGAGAGAGAGAGACAGAGAGAGAGAGAGAGAGAGACAGAGAGAGACAGAGAGAGAGAGAGACACAGAGAGAGACAGAGAGAGAGAGAGACAGAGAGAGAGACAGAGAGACAGAGACAGAGACAGAGAGAGAGACAGAGAGAGAGAGAGAGAGAGAGAGAGAGAGAGAGAGAGACAGAGAGAGAGACAGAGAGAGAGAGACAGATAGCTCCCTGCCAAACGTCCATAGTTATCTGACCTTAGTACCAGAGCAGGGCTACTGATCTAAGTTAAGTTCCCCGCAGAATTATGCAGCCCAGCTACCGATCTAATAGGCTACAGCGATGTGCTATTATAATAAACTAAAGTCGACCGTAAATAGTTGGCTTAAAAACATGAATGTTTAAACAAGATATAATCTTGTTAGTACAATGTTGCGATCAATAGAATAAACAATGTAACCTAGGGTGACCCTGACCAGACTGTATCAAGCTGACCAGCTCTGTTCAGTAGCCTACAGGAAGAACAAGCAATGCTGCACGGATCGGGTGACAAGAGTGAAACTCACCATCTTTAGACATCGGGGTTTCACTGTCCACTTCTCGGTAGATTTCCCGTACCAACTCCGCCGTCTCCTCGTTACTTTGACTGTTGATGTCCCACAGCACCAATACAGCCCGTCTCCGGGCGAACTCCTTGGCGAACAGCCGGCCCAGACCGCTCCCTGCCCCGGTGATAACGCACACCTGTCCCGCTACACTCTTCTCCTTCGGCCGTACCACCCATTTCGCCCCGGCCGTAACAAAAGCCCACAGTACTTTCAAGATAACTACAAAAAACTCTGCAAAAATCACCATCGCATTCATCATCTTGAGGAAGATATTTAAATAAATGTAAAATTAAAAACCGGAGATAAAACTTGTATAGAAAGAGCACAGTTCTTTAGGCTATGGTGGTTTTGAATGACTAGTGAGTTATAAGCAGCCGAAGTTGTGTTAAGTTCAGCTATGTACCGAACGGACTAGTTAACGGATTTAACTAATATAACCAGTGTTGTTGATGAAACAAAACGGTCAGAATACTGTCAGTTCAAAAACGCCTTAAATACAAGGTCAATTAGACTACTTTTTCTTTAAAAAAAAAATGATCCCAAGACTGCAAAAGAAAATCAGCTAATAATTGAATCAATAAACGCTTTTCTAAAGTTGCTTGTCGATGGTGCAGAGTCCCCAGCTTTCCGCAGTGAGGACGGAGTCTTCCTTCTCTCTGTTGCAGTGACAGTCCTTCACCTCTCTCATAACACAACAGTGGCTGAAGCGCGTTTGAACCAGTCTGTCCATCTAATGGGCCCTTATAGGACCGGGTCCCGGAGGGCCTGACAGAAACACAGCCGCGTCACAACGCGTCACATCATCAGGGAGATTAAAGCATCAAGGCGCGTCGTGGAAACTGGAGGATGACTGGCGCTCTTGTGCCACCTGTGGGATATTTTGCATAAGTGTTGTCAGATTAATGAAAGTAGAGGGAAAACGTTGTAACAAAATGTCTTATTCAACAGTTAGCCATTGTTTTAGATGTTCTTTTTCTCATTTTGTTTTTCTTTTTTTAATAAAATAACATTCAGACTTTTTTGGGGAAGCAGGTAGCCTAGTGGTTAGAGTGTAGAGGTGGCAGGTAGTCTAGTGGTTAGAGTGTAGAGGTGGCAGGAGGCAGGTAGTCTAGTGGTTAGAGTGTAGAGGAGGCAGGTAGTCTAGTGGTTAGAGTGTAGAGGAGGCAGGTAGCCTAGTGGTTAGAGTGTAGAGGTGGCATGTAGTCTAGTGGTTAGAGTGTAGAGGAGGCAGGTAGCCTAGTGGTTAGAGTGTAGAGGAGGCAGGTAGTCTAGTGGTTAGAGTGTAGAGGAGGCAGGTAGACTAGTGGTTAGAGTGTAGAGGAGGCAGGTAGACTAGTGGTTAGAGTGTAGAGGTGGCAGGTAGACTAGTGGTTAGAGTGTAGAGGTGGCAGGTAGTCTAGTGGTTAGAGTGTAGAGGTGGCAGGTAGACTAGTGGTTAGAGTGTAGAGGTGGCAGGTAGTCTAGTGGTTAGAGTGTAGAGGTGGCAGGTAGCCTAGTGGTTAGAGTGTAGAGGTTGCAGGTAGCCTAGTGGTTAGAGTGTAGAGGCGGCAGGTAGTCTAGTGGTTAGAGTGTAGAGGAGGCAGGTAGCCTAGTGGTTAGAGTGTAGAGGTGGCAGGTAGCCTAGTGGTTAGAGTGTAGAGGCGGCAGGTAGTCTAGTGGTTAGAGTGTAGAGGTGGCAGGTAGCCTAGTGGTTAGAGTGTAGAGGTGGCAGGTAGACTAGTGGTTAGAGTGTAGAGGCGGCAGGTAGTCTGGTGGTTAGAGTGTAGAGGCGGCAGGTAGCCTAGTGGTTAGAGTGTAGAGGTGGCAGGTAGACTAGTGGTTAGAGTGTAGAGGTGGCAGGTAGTCTAGTGGTTAGAGTGTAGAGGTGGCAGGTAGACTAGTGGTTAGAGTGTAGAGGTGGCAGGTAGTCTAGTGGTTAGAGTGTAGAGGTGGCAGGTAGCCTAGTGGTTAGAGTGTAGAGGTTGCAGGTAGCCTAGTGGTTAGAGTGTAGAGGCGGCAGGTAGTCTAGTGGTTAGAGTGTAGAGGAGGCAGGTAGCCTAGTGGTTAGAGTGTAGAGGTGGCAGGTAGCCTAGTGGTTAGAGTGTAGAGGCGGCAGGTAGTCTAGTGGTTAGAGTGTAGAGGTGGCAGGTAGCCTAGTGGTTAGAGTGTAGAGGTGGCAGGTAGACTAGTGGTTAGAGTGTAGAGGCGGCAGGTAGTCTGGTGGTTAGAGTGTAGAGGCGGCAGGTAGCCTAGTGGTTAGAGTGTAGAGGCGGCAGGTAGTCTAGTGGTTAGAGTGTAGAGGTGGCAGGTAGTCTAGTGGTTAGAGTGTAGAGGTGGCAGGTAGCCTAGTGGTTAGAGGGTAGAGGCGGCAGGTAGCCTAGTGGTTAGAGTGGAGGGGCGGCAGGTAGCCTAGTGGTTAGAGTGTAGAGGCGGCAGGTAGACTAGTGGTTAGAGTGTAGAGGTGGCAGGTAGACTAGTGGTTAGAGTGTAGAGGTGGCAGGTAGCCTAGTGGTTAGAGTGTAGAGGAGGCAGGTAGTCTAGTGGTTAGAGTGTAGAGGTGGCAGGTAGTCTAGTGGTTAGAGTGTAGAGGTGGCAGGTAGTCTAGTGGTTAGAGTGTAGAGGAGGCAGGTAGTCTAGTGGTTAGAGTGTAGAGGTGGCAGGAAGCCTAGTGGTTAGAGTATAGAGGTGGCAGGTAGCCTAGGGGTTAGAGTGTAGAGGTGGCAGGTAGTCTAGTGGTTAGAGTGTAGAGGTGACAGGTAGTCTAGTGGTTAGAGTGTAGAGGTGACAGGTAGTCTAGTGGTTAGAGTGTAGAGGAGGCAGGTAGTCTAGTGGTTAGAGTGTAGAGGTGGCAGGTAGTCTAGTGGTTAGAGTGTAGAGGTGGCAGGTAGTCTAGTGGTTAGAGTGTAGAGGAGGCAGGTAGTCTAGTGGTTAGAGTGTAGAGGTGGCAGGTAGACTAGTGGTTAGAGTGTAGAGGTGGCAGGTAGTCTAGTGGTTAGAGTGTAGAGGTGGCAGGTAGTCTAGTGGTTAGAGTGTAGAGGAGGCAGGTAGTCTAGTGGTTAGAGTGTAGAGGTGGCAGGTAGTCTAGTGGTTAGAGTGTAGAGGTGGCAGGTAGACTAGTGGTTAGAGTGTAGAGGTGGCAGGTAGACTAGTGGTTAGAGTGTAGAGGTGGCAGGTATTTTTTAAATTTTATTTCACCTTTATTTAACCAGGTAGGCTAGTTGAGAACAAGTTCTCATTTACAATTGCGACCTGGACAAGATAAAGCAAAGCAGTTCGACACATACAACAACACAGAGTTACACATGGAGTAAACAAACATACAATCAATAATACAATAGAACAAAAGAAAACAAAAAGTCTATATACAGTGAGTGCAAATGAGGTAAGATAAGGGAGTTAAGGCAATAAATAGGCCATGGTGGCGAAGTAATTACAATATACCAATTAAACACTGGAATGGTAGATGTGCAGAAGATGAATGTGCAAGTAGAGATACTGAGGTGGAAAGGAGCAAGATTTAAAAAAATACAGTATGGGGATGAGGTAGATAGATAGATGGGCTGTTTACAGATGGGCTATGTACAGGTGCAGTGATCTGTGAGCTGCTCTGACAGCTGGTGCTTAAAGCTAGTGAGGGAGATATGAGTCTCCAGCCTCAGAGATTTTTGCAGTTCGTTCCAGTCATTGGCAGCAGAGAACTGGAAGGAAAGACGACCTAAGGAGGAATTGGCTTTGGGGGTGACCAGTGAGATATACCTGCTGGAGCGCGTGCTACGAGCCTAGGTAGCCTAGTGGTTAGAGCATTTGGCCAGTAACCGAAAGGGTGCTAGTTTGAATCCCCGAGTGGACAATGTAAAAATCTGTCATTCTGCCCCTGAACAAGGCAGTTAAACCCACTGTTCCTAGGCCGTCATTATAAAGAAGAATTTGTTCTTAACTGACTTGCCTAGTTCAATAAAAAAAATGGTAACGATAACTTAGCTGTAAAAGTGGTACCTGTACAAGAGCTGATGAAGATTGTAGTGTTTTGGTTTATTACACCAACAAAATGCCAGTTTGATTTAAAGTTATGAAACTAAAGTGAAATCTTATAAAACCATGTACACATCATGTCAACATGTACGCATCAGTTATAATTACATTCAATAACTATATATTTCTGTTAAATGAATATTGTTGAAAAAAGTTATTTCTTTATTGTAAAATAAAACAATATTTATACATTTTTAAAAAATATATATTTTTGAATGCACTGTCAAATCTCAGAAGTACAGCGCATCACCAAATATATTGGAAGATGTATTGAAATATATGTTTTAACTGATATAGTGGATTCAGTCTTTAAAAAAAAAATCAATGTCAGGTGCGAATTCTGTTCAGGCAGTTTAATAGACAACTACTACCGGGGTCCTTCAACCTTTATCTCACGCATGCGCATCAGAGAGAGTCTCTTTCTCGGCGGACATAATGGCGGACGCAGAGTGAGTGATTTGTTCTCTGCCAGAATCTAAATCCATCTACCGATTTAATTAATATCATCAAGTTATTTGACATTAAAAATTTGTGTATCTATTGTTAACAAACATGTTGTTCGTATCAGTAGTGTTGAGTGTCGTTTTTCTATGCTCTACGATATTTGGTTGAGTGGATGTGGGTAGAAAAAGAAAAAAACAACGTCCGTCTTGTGAATTAATCTGCACGTTTCACGATAATGTTTATTATGTTTGGCTTTTAATGTTACGGATATATTGTCTATGGGTGTAGCGAATGTTTTCTGACTTTTATGCTGTTTTAGTCCACCACAATACCACCCTACCGGGAAATGGCTAAGTAACATTAGCGGGGATGTTGCTAACACTCTTGATATGATGAGTTTTTCTCCTCTTTTTTAAAAAAAAAAACATTTTAATTAAAACTATTACACAGCCAGTTGCTACCATATTAAAAACGTTCCTGTTGTGAATCTGTGTTGCAGAAAAAAGGTCCCTGCGGTGCCGGAAAGCCTTTTAAAAAGGCGGAAGGCCTTCGCCACCATGAAGACCATGCGGATCAAGAAGATGCTCGCCGAAAAAAAAGTACGTTTTGTTGTTGAGTTAGTTAACTAGCAGGTTTCCACGTTCACTATGTTTTTAGAATATGTAGTTGATGTACTGGCATTGTCCTACTGCAAGTTGTTGGGAAAATGTCTTAACCTTATTGGTTTTTAAGGATGCCCTGTCATTTAAACTTTCTATACAATGTGGTTAATGATGCTCAACTTTTTTCCCCATCTTATCGACTCTGGTGAAAACCAGTCTGAAAAAAATAAGCCAATTTGTCTGAAATCACATTGAAAGAAATTACAGGCAATGTCCTAAATAAGCATTTTTTTTTTCTCCCCCCAGCTGTGATATTTAGCCGATAGATATATTATCCACTATCAGATTAAACATTTTTTGCATCAAGCATAAAACAACTTGTGAAGTTAACTACAGGTGTTACCCAGTTTTCATGCTCTGACTCATACCTGATGCTTTGTATCCCCCAGACTCGCAAGGTGACCAGGCACCTGATCTACAAGAGGGCTGAGAAGTACCACAAGGAGTACAGGGAGATGTACCGGCGTGAGATCCGCATGGGGCGGACAGCCCGCAAGGTTGGGAACTTCTACGTCCCAGCTGAGCCTAAACTGGCCTTCGTCATCAGGATCAGAGGGTAAGTTTCTTCTTCCCCCCCCCCCTGGATGAAAGTGTCTGTTAAATTACATGTATTGTCAGAATTGCCTTCCCTGTTGGCTCAGTTGGTAGAGCATGGTGTGTGCAACGCCAGGGTTGTGGGTTCGATTCCCAAGGGGGGGGGCAGTACAGAGGGGGGGAAAAGAATACAAAAAAAATTATGAAATGTATTCATTCACTTCTGTAAGTCGCTCTGGATAAGAGCGTCTGCTAAAAACAAATTGCTTCGTATCACAGTGGCTTGTTCACCATTTTCACTCAGGTGCTGGGTAAAAAGATACATGTAATATTAAATCTACAGTCATATCGATTTTTTTTTTTTTTTTTTTTTTTTAATTGTATTTGTTTTGTCACTTGGGATAGACGGTGAATGTCACTTTCCTGTCTTGGTAACGTATACACCCCTAAAACTCAACTCTGGATCTCTAAGCCAGTTCCACTGTGTTCCCCTCAAATCAGGGACTAGATTTTAGATCTAGTACACAAGGATATGCAATTAATTATCAGGTAGAAAACCAGCAGGCTCAGGACCTCGTAGGGTAAAAGTACCTCATGTTTTACACAATGTGGTTAATGATGCTCAACTTTTTTCCCCATCTTATCGACTCTGGTGAAACCAGTCTGAAAAATAAGCCAATTTTGTCTGAAACCACATTGAGTGTAAACTAAAGCTGACTGAAAAAAAAAGAATTAATGACACTGTTCTGAAAACACGAGTGTAACTACCTTTCCCCGTGTCTCCCTCCCCCAGTATCAACGGTGTCAGTCCCAAGGTGCGCAAGGTCCTCCAGCTGTTACGTCTGCGTCAGATCTTCAACGGCGTGTTCGTCAAACTGAACAAGGCTTCCATCAACATGCTGAGGATCGCCGAGCCCTACATCGCTTGGGGGTAAGGCTGCCGTGACCATCTGCTTGAATATGAACCCCCAGTTCCCGGGGTATCGAGGCTAGTTCCCGGGGTATCGAGGCTAGTTCCCGGGGTATCGAGGCTAGTTCCCGGGGTATCGAGGCTAGTTCCCGGGGTATCGAGGCTAGTTCCCGGGATATCGAGGCTAGTTCCCGGGATATCGAGGCTAGTGCCACTAATTTTCATTTCCCCCCTCTAATCAGGGACTCATTTAGACCTGGGACACATAGTGGAAACGCTTATCTCCCTCACTAGCTTTAAGCACCAGCTGTCAGAGCAGCTCACAGATCACTGCACCTGTACATAGCCCATCTATAATTTAGCCCAAACTACTACCTCTTCCCCTACTGTATTTATTTATTTATTTAGCTCCTTTGCGCCCCATTATTTATATTTCTACTTTGCACTTTCTTCCACTACAAATCTACCATTCCAGTGTTTTACTTGCTATATTGTATTTAC
The DNA here is from genome assembly GCF_901001165.1 of Salmo trutta. Lineage (NCBI taxonomy): Eukaryota > Metazoa > Chordata > Actinopteri > Salmoniformes > Salmonidae > Salmo > Salmo trutta. The sequence continues at coordinate 2,976,499 of NC_042958.1, forward strand.
TTTGCCACCATGGGCTTTTTTTGCCTTTACCTCCCTTATCTCACCTCATTTGCTCACATTGTATATAAACGTATTTTTCTACTATATGTTTGTTTTACTCCATGTGTAACTCTGTTGTATGTTGTCGAACTGCTTTGCTTTATCTTGGCCAGGTCGCAATTGTAAATGAGAATTTGTTCTCAACTTGCCTACCTGGTTAAATAAAGGTGAAATAAAAGTGGGTGCAATTAATTCAGGTGGAACAGAATCAGCAGTCCTCTGGACCTCCAGGTGTAGATTTGAATACCCCTTTCCTATTTTATGGTTTCTGTTTCATATATATATATATATATCGATTTACTTGGCAGTGATTAAGGTGAGATAGAAGTTACAAATTGTACTGTCATTGTCCCAGAAGTTTTTACACAATGTGGTTAATGATGCTCAACTTTTTTTCCCCATCTTATCGACTCTGGTGAAAACCAGTCTGAAAAAAGAAATAAGCCAATTTGTCTGAAACCACATTGAGATATTACTAATGGCACTCTTTAATTTCAGTAAACCAGTCACACGCTTGTGTGGCGTGCCCAGTATAAATGACGTTTTGATTGGCTGCAGGAATTTGTCGCTGGTTTAATGAGACTACACAACCTACTTGTTGGCTAGTACATGACATTTGTTTAATGCTTTTCAATAGTTATCGCAAAGCTCCATTTATTTATTTTTATATATATATATATATATATATATATATATATATATATATATATATATATATATATATATACTTTGAATGGAGGTGGGTAAAATGGCAACGATACACTAGGTGTTTAAGTACATCAATGATAGTGTTTCTCTTGTCTCTTAGGTACCCCAACCTAAAGTCTGTGCGTGAGCTGATTTACAAGCGCGGCCATGGCAGGATGACCAAGCAGCGCATCGCTCTCACAGACAACGCCCTGATCGAGAAGGCCCTGGGTACGCTTTTACGATGCTTCTGTACGGCTGTGTTTTACACAAGCAGCCCGATTCTGATCTTTTGCCCAGTTATTGGCAAAAGGTCAATTGGAGGACAATGATCTGAATTGGGCTGCCGGTCCTATATGGGACTGGATGGATAGATGGATCTATCTCTGAGAAGTGAAAGCTAGTTTCATATACTAAGCTAGGGCAGGATGCCCCCTTACTCCTGTCTTATAAACTTCTATACAATGTGGTTAATGATGCTCAACTTTTTTCCCCATCTTATCGACTCTGGTGAAACCAGTCTGAAAAATAATTAGCCAACTTTGTCTGAAACCACACTGAGAAACCGACTGCTACTTTAATCTGATATGTTTAAAATAGGAAACTGCATTTAGATAATGCTTAATTTAATGGACCTAGATATCCCATTACTGTACACAGACTTTTATCCATTAAAGGGGTAGTCTACACAGACCGTTATCCATTAAAGGGGTAATTTGAGTCGTTACATTTCTCCATCCCTCAGCTGTTTACTAAAACAGTGGCTGGGTGAGGGCTTAGTAGTTTGAGCTACAGATTGCCTCTTTGAAGAATCGTGCCGTTTCCTCACTCTGGCTTTGTCCTCGTCTCCCTCTCCCAGGTAAATACAGCATCATCTGTGTGGAGGACCTGATCCATGAGATCTACACAGTCGGGAAGAACTTCAAGCCTGCCAACAACTTCCTGTGGCCCTTCAAACTGTCCACACCCCGTGGCGGCATGAACAAGAAGACGACTCACTTTGTGGAGGGAGGAGATGCTGGAAACAGGGAAGACCAGATCAATAGACTCGTCAGGAGGATGAACTAGGGAATCTATGGTGAGACTATTATTCCATGGGCTCTCGACTCTGTTCCTGGGGATCGACCCACCTGTATGTGTTGCTCCAACCTCCGTTTTTTCGGCTTATCAACCAGCTAATTATTCAAATGATGTAGTATTGGGATGCGACCCCTTCATGTCAGTAAACGCAGGTTCCTGGAGATGGGTAGTAGGACACAATTTCCACCTTAAGTTTTATTTTTTATGGAATCGTTAAGATCTCGATTAGCTGAATTGGGTTTTACGGTGGTGTAGCTCCAGCATCAGGACTGTCTTCTGGGCCGGTTTCTCAGCTTGATCCAATTCAATCCCCCCCAAAAATCATTTGAAATGTCATTGTTTCTACTTAAGTGTCCAGTTTCTAGTTTTATACAATGTGGTTAATGATGCTCAACTTTTTTCCCCATCTTATCGACTCTGGTGAAAACCAGTCTGAAAAAATAAGCCAATTTTGTCTGAAACCACAAGTAAAAAAAAAAAAGACTGTCATTCCAAATATGAAGTGAACTGAAAATGGTGTTTATTTTACAGTTTAACCGTCTCAAAACCGGATAATTCTGGACCAGATTGTGTTCCACTGAGATTCCATTTCTTATTTCGATGGGGAACAATTATGAATTCGCTGGATTAAACGGCCAGGCTCAAGTGTTAAAATCATAACACACAAAAAATAAAAGTCCATTAAATTTGTCAACTGCATTTCTTTTTTTATTGTAGAGCAGCTTGTTACGTTATTTCCCAACATGGCCGTGTCCCATATGGGCTCCCTATATAGGGCATGACGTATGGGATGTTAACTAGCGCCCTATTTGGTGCCCTATATAGGGCATGAGGTGCCCTTTGGGATGTTAACTTGGTTTAAGTTCCACTAAAAGCAGCTTGTGTTTGTATATACGGCACACTAGTTTAAGCATGACGTTACCAAAGATGACTCAATGTCCTGAAAGTGAAACTTGGATTACAATGGTTTTGTTTGTTTGTTATAGTGTGGCATCAAGGAAACCCTTGACTAGATTTCTGGAGTCTTTAGTATTTTTTTATGGGTGTAAATCTTGACTACACAAACTATTGGAAATGTTTATTTGCTGTAGAAACTGATTTTGTTTTCTGGTATTAATGTTGTGAATTTCTTTGTTTTTCCAGGTTTTTCATGGGATTCTGAGCTCTGTAAAATAAAAACATCAGAAGAAGTGTATTTGTTGAACTCTGGCCTGAAGTCATTATTTTGGTGCTGCTGCCATCTAGTGTAGAATGTTGGAGCAGCCAACTTTAAAAAAAACCTTGAATCAACTATGTTCTACATTTTATCAATTATATTCAAATTGTAGATGGTTCTGGAATTCAAGTAACTTTGATGCTGTACAGTGAAATCAAATTTTATTGGTCACATACATTTACATTTTAGTCATTTATCCAGAGCGACTTACAGTAGTGAATGCATCTTTTTTTTTTCCCGTACTGGTCCCCAGTGGGAATCGAACCCACAACCCTGGCGTTGCAAACACCATGCTCTACCAACTGAGCTACGCGGGACATGCAGATGTTAATGCGAGTGTAGCGAAATGCTTGTGTTTCTAGTTTTGACCGTCCGGTAATATGGAACAATTCCACATCTACCTTATACACACAAGTGTAAAGGAATGATTAAGAATATGTACATATAAATATATGGCTGAGCGATGGCCGAACGGCATAGGCAAGATGAAGTAGATGGTATAGAGTACAGTATATACATATGAGATGAGTAATGTCAACATTATATAAACAGGCATTGTGTAAGTGACTAGTGGTACATTTATTACATCCAAATGCTAATTATAAAAGTGTATTCAAATGTATTTTACAGTACATTTTTTGGGGGGTAATTTGAGTTATTTTAGCATGAGGTGTGTTAAGACTGACAATATAAATGCAACATGTAAAGTGTTGGGTTTCATGAGCTGAAACAAAAAATCCCAGACATTTTTCCATATGCGCTAAAATCGTATTACTCAAATGTAGTGTGTTTGCATTCCTGTAAGTGAGCATTTCTCCTTTGCCAATATAATCCATCCACCTGAAAGGTGTTGCATATCAAGAAGCTGATTAAACAGGATCATCACATAGGTGCACCTTGTGCTGGGGACAAACCGGTCCCTTTAAAATGTGTGCTTATGTCCCACTAGAAGAGAGACCCACATGTGAAAAAGGATCCAAAACTGAGGCTCGAATGCAAAGATGTTTATTGAAACACGGTGCCCAAAGTATATACTTAACTGAAAGGTCAAAACAAAGATTTGGCCTCAGGTCATTAGCAGTGTCACAACACAATGGTGCCAGCGGGGATGGCTGTTTTACGGGCTCCTAACCAATTGTGCTATTTTGTGGTGTTTCACATTGTAACTTATTGTGTACATAATGTTGATGCTGCTGTCTCATGACCAAAAAAAGCTTCTGGACATCAGAGCAGCGATTACTCTTAACTAGACAAAGGATTTTCTTTTCTTTAGTGAGTCGGACGGGAAGGATGTAATGTTGCCCCCAGACCTTGGCCCAAATCCCCACCGTTCACATGAAGGAATTACAGGGGGTGGAGATCAGGGTGCCTTGTGAGAGTTCGTCGGGTGGATAACCTGCCTCGACCATCCGTTCTTTTAGCCAACGTGCAATCACTGACTGTTCTACCAAAGGGACATTAAAAAACGAATATCTTAACGTTTCACTGAGTCGTGGCTAAACGACTGATAATATACAGTTGGCTGTGTTTTCCGGGTATCGGCAGGACAGAGTAGCTACGCCTGCTAAGACGAGGGGTGGGGGGGGTGTCAATTTGTCAATAACAGCTGGTGCTCGATGTCTAAGGTAGTCAAGGTTTTGCTCGCCTGAGGGAGAGTACCTCATGATAAGCTGTAGACCACACTATCTACCAAGACCGTTTTCATCTATTTTCCGTAGCCTTCTATTTACCACCACATACCGACGCTGGCACTAAGACTGCACTCAACGAGCTGTATAAGGCCATAAACAAAAAAGAAAATGCTCACCCAGAAGTGGAGCTCGTAGCGGCCGGGGACTTAAATGCAGGAAAACTTATCCGTTTTACGTCATTTCTACCAGCATGTCACATGTGCAACCAGAGGAGAAAAACTAGACCATCTTTACTCCACACTCAGAGACGCATACAAAGCTTTCCCTCGCCCTCCATTTGGAAAATCGGACCATAATTCTATTCTCCTGAATGCCTGCTTACAAGCAAAAAAGTAAAGCAGGAAGTACCAGTGACTCGCTCAGTACGGAAGTGCATCGATGACGTCCCCACAGTGACCGTACGTACGTACCCCAACCAGAAGCCATGGATTACAGGCAACATTTGCACTGAGCTAAAGGCTAGAGCTGCCGCTTTCAAGGAGCGGGACACTAATCTGGACGCTTATAAGAAATCCTGCTATTCCCCCAGACGAACCGTCAATACAGGACTAAGATTGAATCCTACTACACCGGCTCAAAGGGAAACCCAGCCGCGAGCTGCCCAGTGATGCAAGCCTACCAGACGCTTCGAAGCAAGCAACACTGAAGCATGCATGAGCACACTAGCTGTTCCGTACGACAGTGTGATCACGCTCTCCGTAGCCGATGTGAGCAAGACCTTTATAGACAGGTCAACATTCACAAAGCTGCGGGGCCAGATGGATTACCAGGACGTGGACTCTGAGCATGTGCGGACCAACTGTCTTCACTGACATTTTCAACCTCTCCCTGACCGAGTCTGTAATACCTACATGTTTCAAACAGACCACTATAGTCCCTGTGACCAAGAAAGCGAAGGTAACCTGCCTAAATGATTACTGCAGCGTAGCACTCCCTTTCCCAGCTGGACAAAATGAACACCTATGTGAGAATGCTGTTCATTGACTACAGCTCAGAGTTCAACACCATAGTGCCCTCAAAGCTCATCACTAAACTCAGGACCCTGGGACTAAACACCTCCCTCTGCAACTGGATCCTGGACTTCCTAACGGGCCGCCCCCAGGTGGTGAGGGTAGGCAACAACACATCTGCCACGCTGATCCTCAACACTGGGGCCCCTCAGGGGTGTGTGCTTAGTCCCCTCCTGTACTCCTTGTTCAACCACGACTGTGTGGCCAAGCACAACTCCAACACCATCATTAAGTTTGCTGACGTCCCTAAAAAAGAGCCATATTACAACCTATGTGTTGTGATAATCGCATAGTTATTTCTATAAATCCTTTTAATTCATATGCCTTGTGACTGATATATATATATATATATATATATAGGACTATAGCTGAGACAATAAGAAGACACAGTGGCAGAATAAATTCAACCACTCCTTTGTTTTATAACAACAACAAAAAAACGGAGAGCGACCTCTGTCCCGTGAAGTCCACAAAGCACATTACAGATAAGTTACATGACCTTCAGCACGGTCAAGCAAGTTAATGTGACATTTTCGGACCACTAAACAAGTATTGATTTAGAACCACAGAGAGTTGCCGCAAGTCGGAGAGAACAGGAGCTGCCTCCACTATTCCAACATCACCAAATCACCTCTGCTTAGTCTAAAAATATACCAAAAAACTATTTAGTCCAATCAACATAAGCTAAATATGATGCGGCTGTCCATGGTACTGATTTCTGTTTGTGTGTGTGTGTTTGTGTGTGTGTGTGTGTGTGTGTTTGTGTGTGTGTGCAATTAGAAAAACCTGTTGACTCACCCTACTTGTAGAGAAACACCAATGCCATCCTCCTCTCTTTCACGTTAACGAAACTTTTATTTTTTGTTGTCTTAGGCTACCTGGCTAAAATGATTGCCCATGAATGGAAGTTAGGTAAGAGAGCAATGTTAGCTAGTTAACATTAGTCTTCTACATCTAGCTACATATTGAACTAACATCCTCTCAGACCAGGGGCACAACAATGTACGAATTAATGGTTAGATCAGAATCGCCGTTATAATCATTGGCCAGTACAGAGAATTAAGTAAAACCACAAGTTCATATCTCTATCTCCATCCATAGCTAGTTTAGGAAAGGGACAATTTTAGATAGCTAGCTAGCCACCAGAGGACAACAACACAACGAGATCCAACAATTCAACTTGTTTCTGTCAATGACGTATCTCAAAGCGATTTGGTGCGTCAGGACCAATCACAGTTAAGTTCGCTCGGTTTAGCTCAACCCTGATTAGCTAAGAGTTTTTATACTTTTTTTATCATCAAGGGAGGCCAAATGCTCGCTGGCTTCCCTTGCATTCAATGATACGGGCTGCAACAATGTCATCCACGTTTGGACCAGACACCATCAGGTAGATGGCCTACAGAGGGGCGATGTTTTCCTTGCTTGGATGCTATCTCCTGTCAAATACATTCAGCCTCTTGCGAATGGAAGTAAAATTATAAAACAGAGAGAGAAAAGATAAATTGTATTTTTATTGTTATATTTTTTGGGGAAGCCAGGCTTCCTGTGAATACACGCCCCTGCTGCCCAGTCATGTGAAATCAATAGATTAGGGACTAATGCATTTATTTCAATTCACTGATTTCATTATAACTCAATAAAATCTTTTAAAATGGTTGCATGTTGCGTTTATATTTTTGTTCAGTATATACAGTTGAAGTCAGAAGTTCACATACACTTAGTTTGGAGTCATTAAAACTTGGTTTTTCAACCACTCCACAAATTTCCTGTTAACAAACTATAGTTTTGGCAAGTCGGTTAGGACGTCTACTTTGTGCATGACACAATACAGTTTTCTAACAATTGTTTACAGACAGATTATTTCACTTATAATTTACTGTATCACAATTCCAGTGGGTCAGAAGTTTACATACACTAAGTTGACTGGAAAATTCCAGAAAATTACGTCATGGCTTTAGATGCTTTTGATAGGCTAATTGACATCATTTGGGTCAATTGGAGGTGTACCTGTGGATGTATTTCAAGGCCTACCTTCAAACTTAGTGCCTCTTTGCTTGACATCATGGGAAAATCAAAAGAAATCAGCCAAGACCTCAGAAAAAGAATTGTAAACCTCCACAAGTCTGGTTCATCCTTGGGAGCAATTTCCAAACGCCTGAAGTTACCACATTCATCTGTACAAACAATAGTACGCAAGTATAAACACCATGGGACCACGCAGCCGTCATACCGCTCAGGAAGGAGGCATGTTCTGTCTCCTTGCGATGAACATACTTTGTCGCAAAAAGTGCAAATCAATCCCAGAACAAAAGCAAAGGACCTTGTGAAGATGCTGGAGGAAACAGGTTCAAAAGTATCTATATCCACAGTAAAACGAGTCCTAAATCGACATAACCTGAAAGGCCGCTCACCAAGGAAGAAGCCACTGCTCCAAAACCGCCATAAGAAAGCCAGACTACGGTTTGCAACTGCACATGGGGACAAAGATCGTACTTTTTGGTGAAATGTCCTCTGGTCTGATGAAACAAAAATAGAACTGTTTGGCCATAATGACCATCGTTATGTTTGGAGGATAAAGGGGGAGGCTTGCAAGCCGAAGACACCATCCAAACCGTGAAGCACGGGGGTGGCAGCATCATGTTGTGGGGGTGCTTTGCTGCAGGAGGGACTGGTGCACTTCACAAAATAGATGGCCTCATCATGAGGAAGGAAAATGATGTGGATATATTGAAGCAACATTTCAAGACATCAGTCAGGAAGTTAAAAGCTTGGTCGCAAATGAGTCTTCTAAATGGACAATGAGCCCCCCAAGCATACTTCCAAAGTTGTGTCAAAATGTGTGGTTTCCATAAAGTGGAGTAGGCTGCCTATGCATCACGGGCGGAGAAGCACAAGACGTTATCTTTACAAGGAAATGTACTTCCTAAATATTATTAGGCACTACTCCATTCAGTTGAAGGCATATTAATGTTGGCCTCATATTGAATGTTATTTACATGTTGTACAGGTCTACGTCCATTTTACCTGGGCAGAGAGAGGTGTCCATTTCGTCTAGGCTGGGCACCTCAGAGAGTAACTGTCTGTGGAAGACACTTTCTGTTCCATCAGAAATGGAAGAACATTTTTACATTTTAGTCATTTAGCAGATGCTCTTATCCAGAGCGACTTACAGTAGTGAATGCATACATTTCACACATGTTTGTTTCCATACTGGTCCCCCGTGGGAATCGAACCCACAACCCTGGCGTTGCAAACACCATGCTCTACCAACTGAGCCACACAGGGACCATCCGTGTGGCTCAGCAGGATTATGTTCCCGAGGTAATGGTTGTTAATCATTACTGACTCATGCCACGGGGTGTAGGAGATAAGATTCTAACCCTGTGCAATGTAAAACGTCAGGAAACATTAGGAGGGTGTGACTACAGAATGTCACCAGTAGATGGCGACCTCAGCAGTTGTATTTTCCTTAGGGCCAAGCTATTGCTGTTGTTCAGGCTTGTTCATGCTTGATTGCAAACCTGCTATTGGAATAAGAACATAACCCGGTAATTTAGCAGCAGTTGTTTATTGTGCGTTAACCTTTCCACAGTTGTGTGGACCTGCAACACATTAAACTGTGGCTTTACCTTCAATAATCGGAGCCAATGTTGTTTCAGCAGCCTCCGCTCACGGCTGGATCTTTGGGTAACTAAGCAGTTTATCAGGAATATTTCAGCCTCACTACTCAGGGTCCAACTGTACTGTCCATAACGCCAGAGTCGGACTGAAACACAAGAACTGAAGAGGTATTTTTAGTACCAGGTTATTAATTATCATAACACTTCATGTATGGAGGAACATTTACCTTTATTTGGGGGTAGGGGCCCCTCTAGTAGCATTTTGAAACAGGCCCCCAAATGTCTACGTTTTCCCTGGCATAAATCTGATTACACCGAGGGAGGCTAGATGGTGGGTTACAGTCCACACTGTTTACGTCCCAAATGACACATTACCCATATAACCTATGAGACCTGGTCAAAAAAAAAGTAGCGCACTATATAGGAAATAGGGTGCCGTTCGGGACGGAGCTAGTACAGATAATAGGATCCAGCCGAACCCCCTCAGATCAGAGTTCATAGTTGGTGTGTACCTCTGTCCTCCAGCTCCTATGTGGGGTACTACCTAACGTCAGTTCCTGCAGCCAGCTGCCAGTAGATGGGGTACTACCTAACGTCAGTTCCTGCAGCCAGCTGCCAGTAGATGGGGTATTACCTAACGTCAGTTTCTGCTGCCAGCTGTCCTCCAGCTCCTATGTGGGGTATTACCTAACGTCAGTTTCTGCAGCCAGCTGTCCTCCAGCTCCTATGTGGGGTATTACCTAACGTCAGTTCCTGCAGCCAGCTGCCCTCCAGCTCCTATGTGGGGTATGACCTGATGTCGGAGGGATATACACGGCTGTGACAGTAACCGAGGAGGGTTCTCTTGGGAGATAATATGATCGGCATTTGATTGTGAGGAATTCTAGGTCAGGTGAACAAAAGGACATGACTTCCTGTATGTTACAATTACACCATGAGTCGTTAATCGTGAAACATACACCCCTGCCCTTCTTCTTCCCGGAGAGATAGTTTTTCCTGTTGGCTCGATGCAATGAAAATCCCGTTGGCTGCACCGACATCTTTCTGTGGAACAGAGTATGTTACAATCCCGGATATCTCTTTGGAATGGAACTCTTGCCCTGATTTTGTCGACTTTGTTAACTAGGGACTGGACATTGGCGAGTAATATACTCGGAAGCAGAGGGTGGTGTGTACGCATCCGAAGCCTCGCTAGAATACCGCTTCTGCACCCTTTCCTCCGACGGCGTTGTTTTGGGTCGGCCTCTGGAATCAGTTTAAATGCCCTGGGAGGTGCAGACAAAGGATCCGCTTTGGGAAAGTCGTATTCCTGGTCGTAGTGCTGGTTGTATTCTTGGTCGTAGTGCTGGTTGTATTCCTGGTCGTAGTGCTGGTTGTATTCTTGGTCGTAGTGCTGGTTGTATTCCTGGTCGTAGTGCTGGTTGTAATTCCTGGTCGTAGTGCTGGTTGTATTCCTGGTCGTAGTGCTGGTTGTATTCCTGGTCGTAGTGCTGGTTGTATTCCTGGTCGTAGTGCTGGTTGTATTCCTGGTCGTAGTGCTGGTTGTATTCCTGGTCGTAGTGCTGGTTGTATTCCTGGTCGTAGTGCTGGTTGTATTCCTGGTCGTAGTGCTGGTTGTAATTCCTGGTCGGAGTGCTGGTTGTATTCCTGGTCGTAGTGCTGGTCGTATTCCTGGTCGTAGTGCTGGTTGTATTCCTGGTCGTAGTGCTGGTTGTATTCCTGGTCGTAGTGCTGGTTGTATTCCTGGTCGTAGTGCTGGTTGTAATTCCTGGTCGTAGTGCTGGTTGTATTCCTGGTCGTAGTGCTGGTTGTATTCCTGGTCGTAGTGCTGGTTGTATTCCTGGTCGTAGTGCTGGTTGTATTCCTGGTCGTAGTGCTGGTTGTATTCCTGGTCGTAGTGCTGGTTGTATTCCTGGTCGTAGTGCTGGTTGTAATTCCTGGTCGGAGTGCTGGTTGTATTCCTGGTCGTAGTGCTGGTCGTATTCCTGGTCGTAGTGCTGGTTGTATTCCTGGTCGTAGTGCTGGTTGTATTGCTGGTCGTAGTGCTGGTTGTATTCCTGGTCGTAGTGCTGGTTGTATTCCTGGTCGTAGTACTGGTCGTATTTCTGGTCGTAGTGCTGGTCGTTTTCCTGGTTGTATTCCTGGTCGTAGTGCTGGTTGTATTCCTGGTCGTAGTGCTGGTTGTATTCCTGGTCGTAGTGCTGGTTGTATTCCTGGTCGTAGTGCTGGTCGTAGTGCTGGTTTTATTCCTGGTCGTAGTGCTGGTTGTATTCCTGGTCGTAGTGCTGGTTGTATTCCTGGTCGTATTCCTGGTCGTAGTGCTGGTTGTATTCCTGGTTGTATTCCTGGTCGTAGTGCTGATTGTATTCCTGGTCGTAGTGCTGGTTGTATTCCTGGTCAAAGTGCTGGTTGTATTGCTGGTCGTAGTGCTGGTTGTATTCCTGGTCGAAGTGCTGGTTGTATTCCTGGTCGTATTCCAGGTCGTAGTGCTGGTTGTATTCCTGGTCGAAGTGCTGGTTGTATTCCTGGTCGTATATCTGGTCGTAGTGCTGGTTGTTTTCCTGGTCGTAGTGCTGGTTGTATTCCTGGTCGTAGTGCTGGTTGTATTGCTGGTCGTAGTGCTGGTTGTATTCCTGGTCGTAGTGCTGGTTGTATTCCTGGTCGTAGTGCTGGTTGTATTCCTGGTCGTAGTGCTGGTTGTATTCCTGGTCGTAGTGCTGGTTGTATTCCTGGTCGAAGTGCTGGTTGTATTCCTGGTCGTATTCCAGGTCGTAGTGCTGGTTGTATTCCTGGTCGTAGTGCTGGTTGTATTCCTGGTCGTATATCTGGTCGTAGTGCTGGTTTTATTCCTGGTCGTAGTGCTGTTTGTATTCCTGGTCGTATATCTGGTCGTAGTGCTGGTTGTATTCCTGGTCGAAGTGCTGGTTGTATTCCTGGTTGTATTCCTGGTCGTAGTGCTGGTTGTATTCCTGGTCGTAGTGCTGGTTGTATTCCTGGTCGTAGTGCTGGTTGTATTCCTGGTCGTATTCCTGGTCGTAGTGCTGGTCGTATTCCTGGTCGTAGTGCTGGTTGTTTTCCTGGTCGAAGTGCTGGTTGTATTCCTGGTTTTATTCCTGGTCGTAGTGCTGGTTGTATTCCTGGTCGTATTCCTGGTCGTATTCCTGGTCGTAGTGCTAGTCGTATTCCTGGTCGAAGTGCTGGTTGTATTCCTGGTCGTAGTGCTGGTTGTATTGCTGGTCGTAGTGCTGGTTGTATTCCTGGTCGTATATCTGGTCGTAGTGCTGGTTTTATTCCTGGTCGTAGTGCTGGCTGTATTGCTGGTTGTAGTGCTGGTTGCATTCCTGGTCGTATTCCAGGTCGTAGTGCTGGTTTTATTCCTGGTCGTAGTGCTGGTTGTATTCCTGGTCGTAGTGCTGGTTGTATTGCTGGTCGTAGTGCTGGTTGTATTCCTGGTCGTATTCCAGGTCGTAGTGCTGGTTGTATTCCTGGTTGTATTCCTGGTCGTAGTGCTGGTTGTATTCCTGGTCGTAGTGCTGGTTGTATTCCTGGTCGAAGTGCTGGTTGTATTCCTGGTCGTATTCCAGGTCGTAGTGCTGGTTGTATTCCTGGTCGTAGTGCTGGTTGTATTCCTGGTCGTATATCTGGTCGTAGTGCTGGTTTTATTCCTGGTCGTAGTGCTGGTTGTATTCCTGGTCGTATATCTGGTCGTAGTGCTGGTTGTATTCCTGGTCGAAGTGCTGGTTGTATTCCTGGTTGTATTCCTGGTCGTAGTGCTGGTTGTATTCCTGGTCGTAGTGCTGGTTGTATTCCTGGTCGTAGTGCTGGTTGTATTCCTGGTCGTATTCCTGGTCGTAGTGCTGGTCGTATTCCTGGTCGTAGTGCTGGTTGTATTCCTGGTCGAAGTGCTGGTTGTATTCCTGGTTTTATTCCTGGTCGTAGTGCTGGTTGTATTCCTGGTCGTATTCCTGGTCATAGTGCTGGTTTTATTCCTGGTCGTAGTGCTGGTTGTATTCCTGGTCGTAGTGCTGGTTGTATTCCTGGTTGTATTCCTGGTCGTAGTGCTGGTTGTATTCCTGGTTGTATTCCTGGTCGTAGTGCTGGTTGTATTCCTGGTCGTAGTGCTGGTTGTATTCCTGGTCGTAGTGCTGGTTGTATTCCTGCCAGTTGTATTCCTGCCAGTTGTATTCCTGGTTGTATTCCTGGTCGTAGTGCTAGTCGTATTCCTGGTCGTAGTGCTGGTTGTATTCCTGGTTGTATTCCTGGTCGTAGTGCTGGTTGTATTCCTGGTCGTAGTGCTGGTTGTATTCCTGGTCGTAGTGCTGGTTGTATTCCTGGTTGTATTCCTGGTCGTAGTGCTGGTTGTATTGCTGGTCGTAGTGCTGGTTGTATTCCTGGTCTAAGTGCTGGTTGTATTCCTGGTCGTATATCTGGTCGTAGTGCTGGTTTTATTCCTGGTTGTATTCCTGGTCGTAGTGCTGGTTGTATTCCTGGTCGTAGTGCTGGTTGTATTGCTGGTTGTAGTGCTGGTTGTATTCCTGGTCGTATTTCAGGTCGTAGTGCTGGTTTTATTCCTGGTCGTAGTGCTGGTTGTATTCCTGGTCGTAGTGCTGGTTGTATTGCTGGTCGTAGTGCTGGTTGTATTCCTGGTCGTATTCCAGGTCGTAGTGCTGGTTTTATTCCTGGTCGTAGTGCTGGTTGTATTCCTGGTCGTAGTGCTGGTTGTATTGCTGGTCGTAGTGCTGGTTGTATTCCTGGTTGTATTCCTGGTCGTAGTGCTGGTTGTATTCCTGGTTGTATTCCTGGTCGTAGTGCTAGTCGTATTCCTGGTCGTAGTGCTGGTTGTATTCCTGGTCGTAGTGCTGGTTGTATTCCTGCCAGTTGTATTCCTGGTCACCATTCCACACAACATAGCAAACATTCAAGCTAACTGAACGCACCTCAGGTGGCGCCAATCACCCATTAATGCTTGATCTGATTGAATCTAGGCCAAGCTTCTATTTTGGGATCTGATGGGGTACGACAGTTGTACTAAGCTCATGAGGCATTTATACGTTATATTATTCTAGTATCAATGGGTACACGTCATTACTTCATCAGTTCAAAAATGGATGTAGCAACTAAGGATTGCCCCTCTAACAGACCTTCATACAGCAGGACTATGTTCGGAAGCAGAACTATGTCCGGAAGCAGAACTATGTCTGGGAAGCAGAACTTTGTCCGGAAGCAGAACTATGTCTGGGAAGCAGAACTTTGTCCGGGAAGCAGAACTGTGTCTGGAAGCAGAACTATGTCTGGGAAGCAGAACTTTGTCCGGGAAGCAGAACTATGTCTGGGAAGCAGAACTTTGTCTGGGAAGCAGAACTATGTCTGGGAAGCAGAACTTTGTCTGGGAAGCAGAACTTTGTCTGGGAAGCAGAACTATGTCTGGGAAGCAGAACTATGTACCCGGGAAGCAGAACTTTGTCTGGAAGCAGAACTGTGTCTGGAAGCAGAACTGTGTCCGGGAAGCAGTACTATGTCCAGATGCAGAACTGTGTCCAGAAGCAGAACTATGTCCAGATGCAGAACTGTGTCCGGAAGCAGAACTATATTCGGGAAGCAGAACTATGTCCAGATGCAGAACTGTGTCCGGAAGCAGAAATATGTACAGATGCAGAACTGTGTCCGGAAGCAGAACTATATTCGGGAAGCAGAACTATGTCCAGATGCAGAACTGTGTCCGGAAGCAGAAATATGTACGGAAGCAGAACTTTGTCTGGGAAGCAGAACTGTGTCCGGAAGCAGAACTTTGTCTGGGAAGCAGAACTGTGTCGCCATTTGAACACAATCCATTATCCCGCACTCCCGAAAATCTATTCTGTCCACTGCTCCGCAAATGTCCTGAAAAATCATTATCTTTTTTAGACGTGGTCCCCCCTAATTCCACTGCCCAAGACATTGCTACTGCAACATGTTAGCACCATCTTTTCACATATGAGGAAAATAACATTATTTCATTTTTTACATGTGAATCTGCAAATTCGATTTTCACTTTCAGATGTGGAATTGCAAGTTCACATGTGAAAAACAATCACATGCGGAAGTTTTTTAACATGTGAATGTTTTCTTATATGTGAATCTGCAAATTAGATTTTCACATGTGATAGATTTGAGCCCAATCTGTCCCTCATACCATCATGGCCCCCTGATCATCACCAGCTTCCAATTGGCTCATTCACCCCCCCCCCCATCTCTCCCCTGTAACTATTCCCCAGGTCGTTGCTGTAAATCAGAATGTGTTCTCAGTCAACTTACAAGGTAAAATAAGGGTTAAATAAATAAAAATAAATGTTCACGTGAATGTACAATCCCAATTTTCACGTTTTTATTATTATTATTATATATATATGAAACGTAAAATGCATTTCCACATGTGAACTTGCATTTCCACATGTGAAATTGAGTTTTCTTACATGTGATACTACATATCTGATGTTCACATGTGAATGTTTTTAACGTGAAACCGCAAATTTCACGTGAAACTGTACTTCACATGTGAATGTTTTTAACGTGAAACCGCAAATTTCACGTGAAACTGTACTTCACATGTGAATGTTTTTAACGTGAAAGCGCAAATTTCACGTGAAACTGTACTTCACATGTGAAGTGAAAACGTTATTCTCCTCACATGTGAAAATTTGGTGTTAACATGTGAACTCCAAATTGTATACTCAAAATCTAATAACATTTATGCTCAACATGTGAAAGCCGCTATTTCACATGTGAAAATGCAAATTTGACATGTTTTTTTTTGTTGTAAGGGAGAGGTTGCTGTGAAAACGCAAATTATAACTTTGTTACAAAGGTAGTTGTAGTTAACCATAACAAATACAATGAACTCCAAAAGGATCAGGTCAGTGACACATTTGTTGTTGTTTTGGCTCTGTACTCTGGAGTTGAAATGATACAATGACCATGAGGTTAAATTGCAGACTGTCAGCTTTCATTAGAGGGTATTTTCATCCATATCGGGTGAACCATTAAGAAATTAAACCACTTTTTGTACATAGACTCCCCCCCATTTTAGGGGACCAAAAGTATTGGGACAAATTCAGTTATATGTGTATTAAAATAGTCAAAAGTTTAGTATTTTGTCCCATATTCCTAGCACACAGTGACTACATTAAACTTGTGACTCTACAAACTTGTTGGATGCATTTGCAGTTTGTTTTGGTTGTGTTTCAGATTACTTTGTGGCCAACAGAAATGAATGGTAAATAAAATATTGTGTCGTTTTGGAGTCACTTGTATTGTAAATAAGGTTAGAATATGTTTCTAAACACTTCTACATTAATATGGATGCTACTATGATAGTCCTGAATGAATCGTAAATAATGATGAGTGAGAAAGTTACATACCCCGACAAAAATGCTAAACTCCCTTGTTAATGAACTATTGAGAGGTTAGCATGTCTTGCTAACCTCCCTTGTTAATGTAATGGTGAGAGGTTAGCATGTCTTGCTAACCTCCCATGTTAATGTACTGGTGAGAGGTTAGCATGTCTTGCTAACCTCCCATGTTAATGTACTGGTGAGAGGTTAGCATGTCTTGCTAACCTCCCTTGTTAATGTAATGGTGAGAGGTTAGCATGTCTTGCTAACCTCCCATGTTAATGTAATGGTGAGAGGTTAGCATGTCTTGCTAACCTCCCATGTTAATGTACTGGTGAGAGGTTAGCATGTCTTGCTAACCTCCCTTGTTAATGTAATGGTGAGAGGTTAGCATGTCTTGCTAACCTCCCTTGTTAATGTAATGGTGAGAGGTTAGCATGTCTTGGGCTCAATGTACTGTATTTGCCATGCACACCATTTCATTGTGTGAACAAAAAAGGACAACATTGCATCAGTTCATCTGGGTTAAGAGTCTTCAGGAAGTCAAAGGTAGTAAATCCACCAGGAGATAACATAGAGACTGGACAAAGCCCTCCATTCATAATGCACACACACACCGACACACACACCGACACACACGCGCACGCGCACACACACACACACACACACACACACACACACACACACACACACACACACACACACACACACACACACACACACACAGAGAGTGAGGCAAGGATAGAGAAAGAAGGAGGGAGAGAGAGAAGGACAGCGAAAGAGGAGGGAGGGAGGGAGAGAGAGAGGGAGAGAGAGAGAAGGAGGGAGAGAGAAGGAGAGAGGGAGAGGAGGGAGAGAGAGAAGGACAGCGAAAGATAAGGAGGGAGGGAGGGAGGGAGAGAGAGAGGGAGAGAGAGAAAGGAGAGAGAGGGAGAGAGAAGGAGGGAGAGAGAGAAGTGTCCAGGCACCAGTGTCTCTAGCAAACTGCTCCCCCAGTGCCGATATCCCCACTGCAACAACACAGGAGGAGTGTCAGACGTTGCCTCAAATGGCACCCTACCCCTCCTTTATAGTGCACTACTTTAAACCAGGGCCCATAGGGCTGTAGTCAAAAGTAGTGCACTATATAGGGAATAGGGTCCCATAGGGCTGTAGTCAAAAGTAGTGCACTATATAGGGAATAGGGTGCCATTTGGTCCACACCCAGAGGCAAACAGACAGGTCACACCGTCGAAGAATTCAAAAGAGGGTGTACATTTATAAAGATAATTAATAACTATATAAAAATAGAGAGAACATTTACTGCTCACAGCACAATTTATGTGCTTGAACAGTAACATAGACCTGCTCATACACTAACAGCACAACCAGCGTCCTCTGTTTACACTGTATGTATGTATGTCTCAATAGTAAGAGAAGGTTGTTCTTAACTGACTCGTCTAGTTAAATAAAGGTAAAAAAATATATTAAAAAAATATATATATATTTCGTTAAATAAAAAAAAGTGGGCAGTGTTGGGAAACTAGGAATTAACATGAATACATGTTAAGGGAATATGCTGAATGTTAGCTTTTCTATATTTAGTATTATTTCTTATTAGGCGACACCATGATAACTCTCTTGTCCATATGTGTGATATAATTTTGTTGTTGGTCTTTGAGTATTGTCACGTTGTAACATAGACGCAGCGAGTCAGGAAGTAGGTGCAGCAGTGAGTTTAATAACAACGACCGATGCAAAAAACAAGAGCAGCGTCTGACATGGAAACAAACAATTCTACCTGATGACTGATAACAAACGAGTCCTATATATTTTTTATTTTATTTCACCTTTATTCAACCAGGTAGGCAAGTTGAGAACAAGTCCTTTATTTAACCAGGTAGGCAAGTTGAGAACAAGTTCTCATTTACAATTGCGACCTGGCCAAGCTAAAGCAAAGCAGTTCGACAACATACAACAACACAGAGTTACACATGGAGTAAAACAAACATACAGTCAATAACACAATAGAAAGAAAGTCTATAAACAATGTGAGCAAATGAGGTGAGATAATGGAGGTAAAGGCAAAAAAAGCCCATGGTGGCAAAGTAAATACAATATAGCAAGTAAAACACTGGAATGGTAGATTTGTAGTGGAAGAAAGTGCAAAGTAGAAATAGAAATAATGGGGTGCAAAGGAGCAAAATAAATAAAATAAATAAATACAGTAGGGGAAGAGGTAGTTGTTTGGGCTAAATTATAGATGGGCTATGTACAGGTGCAGTGATCTGTGAGCTGCTCTGACAGCTGGTGCTTAAAGTTAGTGAGGGAGATAAGTGTTTCCAGTTTCAGAGATTTTTGTAGTTTCGTTCCAGTCATTGGCAGCAGAGAACTGGAAGGAGAGACGGCCAAAGGAGGAATTGGCTTTGGGGGTGACCAGAGAGATATACCTGCTGGAGTGCGTGCTACAGGTGGGTGCTGCTATGGTGACCAGTGAGCGGAGATAAGGGGGGACTTTACCTAGCAGGGTCTTGTAGATGATCTGGAGCCAGTGGGTTTGCTGATGAGTATGAAGCGAGGGCCAGCCAACGAGAGCGTACAGGTCGCAGTGGTGGGTAGTATATGGGGCTTTGGTGACAAAACGGATGGCACTGTGATAGACTGCATCCAGTTTGTTGAGTAGGGTATTGGAGGCTATTTTGTAAATGACATCGCCGAAGTCGAGGATCGGTAGGATGGTCAGTTTTACGAGGGTATGTTTGGCAGCATGAGTGAAGGATGCTTTGTTGTGAAATAGGAAGCCAATTCTAGATTTAACTTTGGATTGGAGATGTTTGATGTGAGTCTGCAAGGAGAGTTTACAGTCTAACCAGACACCTAGGTATTTGTAGTCGTCCACATATTCTAAGTCAGAACCGTCCAGATTAGTGATGCTGGACGGGCGGGCAGGTGCGGGCAGCGATCGGTTGAAGAGCATGCATTTAGTTTTACTTGTATTTAGGAGCAGTTGGAGGCCACGGAAGGAGAGTTGTATGGCATTGAAGCTCGTCTGGAGGTTAGTTAACACAGTGTCCAAATAAAGGGTATAAAGCAGGACAGTCCAACCCTCTTCCTGGAGATCTACTGTCCTGTAGGTTTTCAGTCCAACCCTCTTCCTGGAGATCTACTGTCCTGTAGGTTATCAGTCTAATCCTCTTCCTGGAGATCTACTGTCCTGTAGGTTTTCAGTCCAACCCTCTTCCTGGAGATCTACTGTCCTGTAGGTTTTCAGTCCAACCCTCTTCCTGGAGATCTACTGTCCTGTAGGTTTTCAGTCCAACCCTCTTCCTGGAGATCTACTGTCCTGTAGAAAAAACATTATTATTATTTTTTTTAAATAAGCTTGACATGGGCATGGTTTAATTGATTCAACAACCCAATAAACATACAGTATCCAAGTTTAGCTTTCTTAATGAACCAGAAAATCAATAGTATATATTTATTTAATCAAAGTTAGCTGGCTAACTCATTGATCCTGGTTAGTAGTATATCTTACTGCTCTTTACCTCAAACTGGAGATGTATTAGGTCAATGCTTAACCTTAAACTCAGACACACACACACACACACACACACACACACACACACACACACACACACACACACACACACACACACACAACACACATACACACACACACACACAGCACTCGCAGTGCAAGTCTTACAGAGAGGGGGAGAGAGAGGGAGGGAGAGAGAGGGAGAGCGAGAGAGAGGGCGAGCGAGCGAGAGAGGGGGTGAGAGAGAGAGGGAGAGAAAGAGAGAGGGGAGAGCGAGAGAGGGGGTGAGGGAGAGAGAGAGAGAGGGAGAGCGAGAGAGGGGGTGAGAGAGAGGGGGAGAGAGAGAGGGAGAGGGAGAGGGAGAGCGAGAGAGAGGGAGAGGGAGTGGGAGAGCGTGGGAGGAAACAGGAGAGAGAAGGAAAGAGAGACAGAGAGAGAGAGAGAGGGAGAGAGACACAGCCTCTTTCACTCTGATAGAAACTAGAGAACAAAGAGTGTGAAAGTAAGACAGAGAGAAGAGAAAAGCAAGTGAGCAAAAGAGAGAGAGAAATAGAAAGAGAGACAGAGGGAGGGACTCTGTGATTGAAACAGAGAGAAGTGACAAGTTCTCAAGAGTTCTGTGGTGAGTCTTTGAGCGGTCGGGGCAGAAACAGACACCAGACAATCCAGAGCTGTGAGTGACTGATCTATGTGTGAGCTGTGTGTTTGGAGCAGTCAGAGTCGACCATGAGCTGTGTGTGTGTGTATTACTGTGAGCTGTGTGTGTATTACTGTGAGCTGTGTGTGTGTATTACTGTGAGCTGTGTGTGTATTACTGTGAGCTATGTGTGTGTATTACTGTGAGCTGTGTGTGTATTACTGTGAGCTGTGTGTGTGTATTACTGTGAGCTGTGTGTGTGTGTTACTGTGAGCTGTGTGTGTATTACTGTGAGCTATGTGTGTGTATTACTGTGAGCTGTGTGTGTATTACTGTGAATTGTGTGTGTATTACTATGAGCTGGTCGTCTAACAGGGATAGTTTAGTGAGTTACAGATCCCTGGTCGTCTAACAGGGATAGTTTAGTGAGTTAGAGACCCCTGGTCGTCTAACAGGGATAGTTTATTGAGTTTCAGATCCCTGGTCGTCTAACAGGGATAGTTTAGTGAGTTACAGATCCCTGGTCGTCTAACAGGGATAGTTTAGTGAGTTACAGATCCCTGGTCCTCAAACAGGGATAGTTTAGTGAGTTACAGATCCCTGGTCGTCTAACAGGGATAGTTTAGTGAGTTTCAGATCCCTGGTCCTCTAACAGGGATAGTTTAGTGAGTTACAGATCCCTGGTCGTCTAACAGGGATAGTTTAGTGAGTTACAGATCCCTGGTCGTCTAACAGGGATAGTTTAGTGAGTCCCTGGTCGTCTAACAGGGATAGTTTAGTGAGTTACAGATCCCTGGTCGTCTAACAGGGATAGTTTAGTAAGTTACAGATCCCTGGTCGTCTAACAGGGATAGTTTAGTGAGTTACAGATCCCTGGTCCTCTAACAGGGATAGTTTAGTGAGTTACAGACCCCTGGTCGTCTAACAGGAATAGTTTAGTGAGTTACAGACCCCTGGTCGTCTAACAGGGATAGTTTAGTAAGTTACAGATCCCTGGTCGTCTAACAGGGATAGTTTAGTGAGTTACAGATCCCTGGTCCTCTAACAGGGATAGTTTAGTGAGTTACAGACCACTGGTCGTCTAACAGGAATAGTTTAGTGAGTTACAGACCCCTGGTCGTCTAACAGGGATAGTTTAGTAAGTTACAGATCCCTGGTCGTCTAACAGGGATAGTTTAGTGAGTTACAGATCCCTGGTCCTCTAACAGGGATAGTTTAGTGAGTTACAGACCCCTGGTCGTCTAACAGGAATAGTTTAGTGAGTTACAGACCCCTGGTCGTCTAACAGGGATAGTTTAGTAAGTTACAGACCCCTGGTCATCTAACAGGGATAGTTTAATGAGTTACAGATCCCTGGTCGTCTAACAGGGATAGTTTAGTGAGTTACAGATCCCTGGTCGTCTAACAGGGATAGTTTAGTGAGTTACAGATCCCTGGTCGTCTAACAGGGATAGTTTAGTCAGTTACAGATCCCTGGTCGTCTAACAGGGATAGTTTAGTGAGTTACAGATCCCTGGTCGTCTAACAGGGATAGTTTAGTAAGTTACAGATCCCTGGTCGCCTATGTTTTCACCTTAGGGGTTTTCAACCACAGGTTGTGAAATCTTTTGTTCCAACCTACCACTAACAAACCCGATTGAGCTAATCAAAGCCTTGGTGATTTGTTGATGAGTTGAACCAGGTAGGTGTGTTAGTGCTCATCTGGAACACAAACACGCACACCAGTGGCGGTCAGTGGCGTTTAAGAAGAGGGAGGACAATTTCTATTACAGCTTAATGGATGACTGTCATTCATATTCCATTCACCCAGTTCAATGTAACAGTGATGGGTTTAGGATACTGTCCTTCACCCAGTTCAATGTAACAGTGATGGGTTTAGGATACTGTCATTCACCCAGTTCAATGTAACAGTGATGGTTTAGGATACTGTCCTTCACCCAGTTCAATGTAACAGTGATGGGTTTAGGATACTGTCCTTCACCCAGTTCAATGTAACAGTGATGGTTTAGGATACTGTCCTTCACCCAGTTCAATGTAACAGTGATGGGTTTAGGATACTGTCATTCATATTCACCCAGTTCAATGTAACAGTGATGGGTTTAGGATACTGTCCTTCATATTCACCCAGTTCAATGTAACAGTGATGGGTTTAGGATACTGTCATTCACCCAGTTCAATGTAACAGTGATGGGTTTAGGATACTGTCCTTCATATTCACCCAGTTCAATGTAACAGGTTTAGGATACTACATGATACTCTAATGTTCCCTATCATTAGTCCAACATTTGTTTAACAAGAGTTTCTATTGGACAAATTCAGGTATGTTTAGTTCCGTTTACTTCCGTTTAAGAAATGTTTTTCAACAAAATCCGGGGAATGAATACACCCCTGATCACGCATAAACACAGTTCACTTTCATAGCAGCCACGTTGTATTCCTTCTCGCATCCATGTGCTCTCCTCCTCTCACCTCTTCCCTTCACTTGTGGACTACAACACACAACACATCAGCTGTATGTGTCCAGGTGGAAAACCTTTCCAAGCCAAACAGCCTACATCGTTGTCACCATATTAGCTGAAGTAACGTCATAGTCAGCATTGCTAGTAGAACTAACACGTTAATAAACCCGCTACAAACATGCAGTAACGTTACAGTGTTTAGTCAGTAAGCAGTTACACCGGCAGGCACCGGTGGCAATAAATTAGTAAAACCAAAAGCTTACCTTGACTTGGAAGAGTTCCAGTGTTGTGTTGGAAAGTCATAGCCAGCTAGCTAACATAGCATCCCTCTGTTATAACCAGCTAGCTAACATAGCATCCCTCTGTTTGAGCAGGGTGTTTCAGTAGGCTAAACTAGCTAGCTGCATTTGCTAGCTAAGTAATGTTAAGTGAAACTGAAAGTGAAAAAAAATGAAGGAATCTCTCTCTCTCCATTTCTCTCTTGCTTCTCCTTCATTTTGGAAGAAATGTATTTGTTCAAAACTGTTCAACTATTGTCTTTCTCTCTCTCTGAGTCAACTACTCACCACATGTTATGCACTGCAGTGCTAGCGAGCCGTAGCTTATGCTTTCAGTAATAGATTTATTATCTGATCCTTTGATTGGGTTCGGCAACATGTCAGTTCGTGCTGCAAGAGCTCTGATAGGTTCGTGAACGTCTTCCGGAAGTTGTCATAATTACTGTGTAAGTCTATGGAATGGGTTGAGAACCATGAGCCTCCTAGGTTTTGTATTGAAATCAATGTACCCAGAGGAGGACGGAAGCTAGCTGTCCTCCGGCTACACCATGGTGCTACCCTACAGAGTGCTGTTGAGGCTACTGTAGACCTTCTTTGCAAAATAGTTTGTTTTAATCAATTATTTGGTGACGTGATTATATTTAGTATAGTTTTATCTAAAAAGGATAATATTTTAAATGTTTTACTATTTTTATTTTTATGAAATTCTCTGAGGAGCCTCCACTGCTGCACACCCAGACAATCTGCAGATCCAGGAGAGAAGAAGGAGTGGTCAAAAGTAGTGCACTACATAGGGAATAGGGTGCCATTGGGGAGTGACCCAGTGTGTCTATGCTGTCTCTTTGTCCAGCCCAGTCGTGTGTGGTGACTGAGTCGAGTCACTGGAGTGGTTGTGCCCAGCCCTGCCAGCAGTCCATGAGGAACAGGTGCCCTGCCAGTGGTCCACGAGGAACAGGTGCCCTGCCAGTGGTTCAAGAGGAACAGGTGCCCTGCCAGTGGTCCATGAGGAACAGGTGCCCTGCCAGTGGTCCATGAGGAACAGGTGCCCTGCCAGTGGTCCATGAGGAACAGGTGCCCTGCCAGTGGTCCATGAGGAACAGGTGCCCTGCCAGTGGTCCATGAGGAACAGGTGCCCTGCCAGCGGTCCATGAGGAACAGGTGCCCTGCCAGCGGTCCATGAGGAACAGGTGCCCTGCCAGCGGTCCATGAGGAACAGGTGCCCTGCCAGTGGTCCATGAGGAACAGGTGGCCTGCCAGTGGTCCACGAGGAACAGGTGATTCCTGTGTTTTATGTGTTAGTGCTGTTTTGTCTTCATTTTTAAATGTTTTAAAGTGTCACGTTCACTGTCCTCGAACTCCCTGCACTGTATATCTATACACACTCTTGTTGACCTCTCATTGTGGTTTTAACATGGAGACTGTATTGGTCTCTCTCCAGGTCCAGTTGCATGGTGTTGACATGGGGACTAGTCTAGTTGTGGTGTTGACATGGGGACTATGAGGGTCTAGTTGTGGTGTTGACATGGGGACTATGAGGGTCTAGTTGTGGTGTTGACATGGGGACTGTGAGGGTCTAGTTGTGGTGTTGACATGGGGACTGTGAGGGTCTAGTTGTGGTGTTGACATGGGGACTATGAGGGTCTAGTTGTGGTTATGACATGGGGACTGTGAGGGTCTAGTTGTGGTTATGACATGGGGACTGTGAGGGTCTAGTCGTGGTTATGACATGGGGACTGTGAGGGTCTAGTCGTGGTTATGACATGGGGACTGTGAGGGTCTAGTCGTGGTTATGACACGGGGACTGTGAGGGTCTAGTTGTGGTTATGACACGGGGACTGTGAGGGTCTAGTTATGACATGGGGACTGTGAGGGTCTAGTCAGGGTTATGACATGGGGACTGTGAGGGTCTAGTTGTGGTTATGACACGGGGACTGTGAGGGTCTAGTTGTGGTTATGACATGGGGACGGTGAGGGTCTAGTTATGACATGGGGACTGTGAGGGTCTAGTCGGGGTTATGACATGGGGACTGTGAGGGTCTAGTTGTGGTTATGACATGGGGACTGTGAGGGTCTAGTCGTGGTTATGACACGGGGACTGTGAGGGTCTAGTTGTGGTTATGACACGGGGACTGTGAGGGTCTAGTTGTGGTTATGACACGGGGACTGTGAGGGTCTAGTTGTGGTTATGACATGGGGACTGTGAGGGTCTAGTTGTGGTTATGACATGGGGACTGTGAGGGTCTAGTTGTGGTTATGACATGGGGACTGTGAGGGTCTAGTTGTGGTTATGACATGGGGACTGTGAGGGTCTAGTTGTGGTTATGACATGGGGACTGTGAGGGTCTAGTTGTGGTTATGACACGGTCTCTCTCCAGGTCCAGGTTTCATCACCACCATGGATCTGTTTGGTAAAGGAAGAAGACAGCATGACATCACACCTCTGAACCCTGGGTATTATGCTGCGTAATGAATACTTAGTGTTGTGAACACTTATATCAAGTCTTGTAATGCTCTTTTGATTCCACCTGCCTACTGTTTAGTTCAAAAGGTTTCCACCGTCTTTCCGAGTGGAAAACATAAGCTTTTGCCCTCGTACCCATCATCACAGGAACAACAGTGTTTACCCACCTGGATATGAGGCGGACACACACACACGCTGACACACACACACACACACACACACACACACACACACACACACACACACACACACACACACACACACGCACACGCGCTGAGGGCAGATTTAAGATCCTAAACGAAACCCTTTGAAACATAACACTAGTATTTAGCAGGTACGAAACATGAATAACATTACATCTACAAAGGATCTGGATAACAAAAAGGCCAAATTGCTCTGAACGCACAGAAACCACAGACACACCCAGGCTTGCATCCCAAATAGCACCTTATTCCCTACATAGTGCACTACTTTTGACCAGGGCCCATGAAGTGTGGTCACAAGTAGTGCACTACGTAGGGAATAGGGTGCAATTTGGGCCACAATCCTACTGATGACCCAACCTAGGAAAATTCCTATTACACATTCACATTGATCCTTTGGGGGGGGGGGGTGTCCCAAGATATAGTGCACTAGATCAAAGTTGATATCCATTTACTGCAGAACTACCGGTATTTCAACACTTATGGGGGAGGTCTTGACTTATTATGTGAAGGTCCAGCCAGCACCCCCCCCCCCCCACCTCGGGCACCCCCTTTAATTCAAGCCATCACTATTCAATTAAATAACTTTGTCTGCGTCTCAAAATGGCACCTTGTTACCTATGGGCCCTGGTCAAATCTAGTGCCATATATATATATATATATATATGGGGAAAAAAAGTACAATTTGGGACAAAGTTATAGTGTGGAATGTCACATATGATATTTCAAACCCTCTGCCTGTCCCCTTCCTCCGTCCCCTCCGTCAGATTCTGCATGGAGTATATGATGGAGTCTCTGACTCCTCACTGCAGGGTGGAGGACCGACCTCACACCCACTGGATGCAGAACCTACGGGAGGGTTACGTGGTGTGTGTGTGTGTGTGTGGCGTGCCGACCACCCACCATGCGTAACCATAGCGGCAGCTGCCAGGGAGACGGGCAAGAATCCGACAGGTACGGGTCACGGGAGGGATCATTTTAAAGACGTTTGTTCTTTTATGAAGAAAGTAAAGTAAGCAATGTTCAAGCCAGAATGGCCCAACGTAGTGCAGATTGTGTAGTGTGAGGCAGCTTTGATGTCCAAGCCTCTGGAAAGGATGTAAGTTGATTTGTTATTGTAAAAAAATGCACATTATTGACGTAATGAGAAATCCAAGTTCAATATGATGCTACAGTATTTATTTTTTTAGTTTGTGGTAACATTTGACCGGAGTACAAGCTGAATTGAAACAGTTTGCAATAATGAAAACTTTGTGAGTATAGGATACATTTCTGTTTAAAAAAAAACAACAAAAAACATGTTAATGTGAGAAATGTTTCACACACGGATGCACTGTAGTTCTGTGGTCATCACAGTGTTCTCTTTGTGCTACAGTAGCATCGACCCCCCCCTCACCTGTTAGAATGACCTTTCATGACCTTTCAGTGGTATTTCCAGGTATCTTCCTGTATCCCTGTCTGCCCTCCACCAATCCATTGCTATTAGCTTTGTGGGAAGTACTGACCCGAGTATCATGAAAAGTTTTGCCGCGGAAAATGGAAACAAGTGTTTCCTATTGGCAGGCTGTGAGCCATACTAACCTATGACCTGTGAGGGGCTGCTCCATTGGCAGGCTGTGAGCCATACTAACCTATGACCTGTGAGGAGCTGCTATTGGCAGGCTGTGAGCCATATTAACCTATGACCTGTGAGGGGCTGCTATTGGCAGGCTGTGAGCCATACTAACCTATGACCTGTGAGGAGCTGCTATTGGCAGGCTGTGAGCCATACTAACCTATGACCTGTGAGGGGCTGTTCCATTGGCAGGCTGTGAGCCATACTAACCTATGACCTGTGAGGGGCTGCTATTGGCAGGCTGTGAGCCATACTAACCTATGACCTGTGAGGGGCTGCTCCATTGGCAGGCTGTGAGCCATACTAACCTATGACCTGTGAGGAGCTGCTATTGTCAGGCTGTGAGCCATACTAACTTATGACCTGTGAGGGGCTGCTATTGGCTGGCTGTGAGCCATACTAACCTATGACCGGTGAGGAGCTGCTATTGGCTGGCTGTGAGCCGTACTAACCTATGACCTGTGAGGGGCTGTTCCATTGGCAGGCTGTGAGCCATACTAACCTATGACCTGTGAGGGGCTGCTATTGGCAGGCTGTGAGCCATACTAACCTATGACCTGTGAGGTGCTGCTCCATTGGCAGGCTGTGAGCCATACTAACCTATGACCTGTGGGGAGCTGCTATTGTCAGGCTGTGAGCCATACTAACCTATGACCTGTGAGGGGCTGCTATTGGCTGGCTGTGAGCCATACTAACCTATGACCGGTGAGGAGCTGCTATTGGCTGGCTGTGAGCCGTACTAACCTATGACCTGTGAGGGGCTGTTCCATTGGCAGGCTGTGGGGAACTCTCGCTGTCGAGGAACATGGAAGAAGATCCAGAGAACAGCACAGTGCTCCTGTCTTCACATCCACAGCTTCCTCTTCATATAAACACACAGCAAGTCCCCAGTCCCAACTGGAACCCTGTTCATTATATAGACAGGTTGGCTGACAACGGCACGAACATGATGTGTGCGCATAGATGGGGAAGAAGGCAGTGTGTCATGATTGTGAACGGTCAAATAGCTAGCAGCAATGACAAGAAGCTGCCATGTGAGGAATTGTACGTGGCTCATTTCAGGTAGTTAGTGTGGCTTGCGAAGCAAGAGTCCCCACTTTAAATCTTCAACATACACTACATGGCCAAAAGTGTGTAGACAACCTTTCAAATTAGTCATGAAATCTCCATAGACAAGCATTGGCAGTAGAATGGCCAGTACCGAAGAGCTCAGTGACTTTCAACGTGGCACCGTCATAGGATGCCACCTTCCCAACAAGTCAGTTCGTCAAATGTCTGCCCTGTTAGAGCTGACCCGGTCAACTGTAAGTGCTGTTATTGTGAAGTGGAAATGTCTAGGAGTAACAACGGCTCAACCGCAAAGTGGTAGGCCACACAAGCTCACAGAACAGGACCGCCGAGTGCTGAAGCAACACTCACTACAGAGTTCCAAACTGTCTCTGGAAGCAACATCACCACAAGAACTGTTCATCTGGAGCTTCATCACCATGAACAACGCCAAGCGTCACCTGGAGTGGTGTAAAGCTCGCCGCCATTGGACTCTGGAGCAGTGGAAACGCGTTCTCTGGAGTGATAAATCACACTTCACCATCTTGCAGTCCGACGGACGAATCTGGGTTTGGTGGATGCCAGGAGAACGCTACCTGCCCCAATGCATAGTGACAACTGTAAAGTTTGGTGGAGAAGGAATAATGTTCTGGGGCTGTTTTTCATGGTTCGGGCCCCTTAGTTCCAGTGAAGGGAAATCTTAACGCTACAGTATACAATGACATTCTAGACGATTCTGTGCTTCCAACTTTGTGGCAACAGTTTGGGGAAGGCCCTTTCCTGTTTCAGCATGACAATACCCCCGTGCACAAAGCGAGGTTCATACAGAAATGGTTTGTCGAGATCGTTGTTAAAGGACTTGACTGGCCTGCACAGAGCCCTGACCTCAACCCCATCGAACACCTTTGGGATGAATTGGAATGTCGACTGCAAGCCAGGCCTAATCTCCCAACATCAGTGCCCGACATCACTAACGCTCTTGTGGCTGAATGGAAGCTGCGGGGAAGTCCTCGCAGCAATGTTCCAACATCTAGTGGAAAGCCTTCCCAGAAGAGTGGAGGCTGTTATAGCAGCAATGTTCCAACATCTAGTGGAAAGCCTTCCCAGAAGAGTGGAGGCTGTTATAACAGCAAAGTGGGGACCAACTCCATATTAATGTCCTTGATTTTGGAATGAAACGTTTGACGAGCAGGTGTCCACATACTTTTGGTCATGTAGTGTTTTTCCTACTCATTATAGTTATCATTTGGAACGCTACTCCTCTTAAGCTAGAAAAGTGATTCAAACTTTAAAAAGTGTAGACCGGTCTGGATTAATTTGCTTGTATACAACTTTTTGATATATTTGATATATTTTTTTTAACTATTAAGATTTTTGTCTTTCTTTTTGTCATCCAACTCATTGGATTTCCTCAACATTCTAAAGGCCCTATTGTGACATCCATTTCCTCAACATTCTGAGGGCCCTATTGTGACATCCATTTCCTCAACATTCTGAGGGCCCTATTGTGACATCCATTTCCTCAACATTCTAAAGGCCCTATTGTGACATCCATTTCCTCAACATTCTGAGGGCCCTATTGTGACATCCATTTCCTCAACATTCTAAAGGCCCTATTGTGACATCCATTTCCTCAACATTCTAAAGGCCCTATTGTGACATCCATTTCCTCAACATTCTGAGGGCCCTATTGTGACATCCATTTCCTCAACATTCTAAAGGCCCTATTGTGACATCCATTTCCTCAATATTCTTACAAATGGACAATGACCCCAAGCATACTCCCAAAGTTGTGGCAAAATGGCTTAAAGACAACAAAGTCAAGGTATTGGAGTGGCCATCACAAAGCCCTAACCTCAATCCAATAGAAAATTTGTGGACAGAACTGAAAAAGCATGTGCGAGCAAGGAGGCCTACAAACCTGACTCAGCTACACCAGCTCTGTCAGGAGGAATGGGCCAAAAGGAAGGATACCCGAAACGTTTGACCCAAGTTAAACAATTTAAAGGCAATGCTACCAAATACTAATTGAGTGTATGTGAACTTCTGACCCACTGGGAATGTGATGAAAGAAATAAAAGCTGAAATAAATCGTTCTCTCTACTATTATTCTGACATTTCACATTCTTAAAATAAAGTGGTGATCCTAACTGGCCCAAGACAGGGAATTGTTACTAGGATTAAATGTCAGGAATTGTGAAAAATCAAGATATTCTGACATTTTTCAGTTCATTCGGGAAACGGTAACTCGTTAAATAAACTTTTCCCGTGGCGCCCCAGATTACTTCTTAATTAATTGTTGCACGATTAATTTAACTGAGTAATAATTGAACGTGGTATGTAATTATTCGATGAATAAGCCATCATCGAATTAATGATAGCAACGTCACAACAAAATCTACACACAATACTCCATAATGACACAGCAAAAACAGGTTTAGACATTTTAGCAAATTTATATATATTTTTTTACTGAAATATTACATTTACATAAGTATTCAGTCCCTTTACTCAGTACTTTGTTGAAGCACCTTTGGCAGTGATTACAGCCTCGAGTCTTCTTGGGTATGACGCTACAAGCTTGGCACAACTGTATTTGGGACATTTCTCCCATTGTTCTCTGCAGATCCTCTCATGCCAGTTTGCTCTGTTCTGTGAAGGGAGTAGTACACAGCGTTGTACGAGATCTTCAGTTTCTTGGCAATTTCTCGCATGGAATAGCCTTAATTTCTCAGAACAAGAATAGACTGATGAATTTCAGAAGAAAGTTCTTTGTTTCTGGCCATTTTGAGCCTGTAATCAAACCCACAAATGCTGATGCTCCAGATACTCAACTAGTCTAAAGAAGGCCAGTTTTATTGCTTCTTTAATCAGAACAACAGTTGTCAGCTGTGCTAACATAATTGTAAAAGGGTTTTCTAATGATCAATTAGCCTTTTAAAATGATAAACTTGGATTAGCTAACACAACGTGCCATTGGAACACAGGAGTGATGGTTGCTGATAATGGGCCTCTGTACGCCTATGTAGATATTCCATAAAACAATCTGCCGTTTCCAGCTACAATAGTCATTTACAACATTAACAATGTCTACACTGTATTTCTGAACAATTTGATGATATTTTAATGGACAAAAAATTAGCTTTTCTTTAAAAAAAAAATACATTTCTAAGCGACCCCAAACGTATGAACTGTAGTATATGTAGTTCTGTCCTTGAGCTGTTCTTGTCTATTGATGTTCTGTATTATGTCATTCTGTGTGTCATGTTTTGTGTGGACCCCAGGAAGAGTAGCTGCTGCTTTAGTAACAGCTAATGGGGATCCATAATAAAATACCAAATACCTAAGAGCTATCCTAAGCCTAAACCTAAGAGTTATCCTAAGCCTAAACCTAAGAGTTATCCTAATCCCAAACCTAAGAGCTATCCTAAGCCTAAACCTAAGAGCTATCCTAAGCCTAAACCTAAGAGTTATCCTAAGCCTAAACCTAAGAGTTATCCTAAGCCTAAACCAAAGAGTTATCCTAATCCCAAGCCTAAGAGTTATCATGATCCTAAACCTAAGAGTTATCCTAAGCCTAAACCCAAGAGCTATCCTAAGCCTAAACCTAAGAGCTATCCTAAGCCTAAACCTAAGAGCTATCCTAAGCCTAAACCTAAGAGCTATCCTAAGCCTAAACCTAAGAGTTATCCTAAGCCTAAACCTAAGAGTTATCCTAAGCCTAAACCTAAGAGTTATCCTAAGCCTAAACCTAAGAGTTATCCTAAGCCTAACCTAAGAGTTATCCTAAGCCTAAACCTAAGAGTTATCCTAAGCCTAAGAGTTAACCTAAGCCTAAACCTAAGAGTTATCCTAAGCCTAAATTGTCTGCCACGCTGCTCCTAATCTGCAACTTTTTGGGACTATAAACCTACAGGGAGAAAGCTATCTATTTAGGCATAATAAAACACGTTTTTTTCCAATCCCGAAAATAAACTGACAATGTACGTGAACGATTACGAGTATATCAAGGCTAACAACAGTAGATTAATCTGATACGTAGGCTAATCGGGAAAATGTATTTCTGTTTATAATTATTTTTTTTTGCGTGTGAAAACTTCTTTCACACGCAACAACTGTAGTTTAGACATTTTAATTCAAATGAGGGTTATTATTATTCAATTATTATTTAATCAATTATTTAATCAATTATTCAGCA
Organism: Salmo trutta; assembly: GCF_901001165.1. Classification (NCBI taxonomy): domain Eukaryota; kingdom Metazoa; phylum Chordata; class Actinopteri; order Salmoniformes; family Salmonidae; genus Salmo; species Salmo trutta. The sequence continues at coordinate 3,009,627 of NC_042958.1, forward strand.
TCAGTGATTCCTACTTTCCTGCAACGTTCTGAAACAGCAAAGGAATATCTCCGTCTGTGTGCGTCTCTACTTTGTGTAGTCGTTAGCGATGATGCTAACGACGATGTCTCCTGGTAGAGCTGGAAAGGCTAAAAAACCTTCTCAATTAAATGTAAACTACAAAGTAGCCTATGCCTACCTGGCAGAAAGATATCATGATTATTTGCATCAATTCAATGTTAATTTGTATTGCAAACTCTGTAATCACATGAGCGCTACAGAAACATTGCTAACTAAACAACAGTCTCCTGCTGGTGCACACTGGGTGGCTACACACAACAATAATAAGAAAGAACATCAAATGTTGAAAAAAGAAGAAAAAAAAAGAAAAAAGTTTGAGAGGGAAAACCCTAAAAACAATTAAAATAAAACCTGAAAAAACTAAAATAAGAAAATATTTTTTTTGGGGAAAAAACCCCATAACGGAATCAGGCAAAACATTGAATGGATTTCAGTTCCCTATGTATGCTATGTTCAGTTAACTTGTCCATCCTGGGGGCAGAGTAGCTCAGAGGAAAGGGGCTCCCCCTTTCCAGCCAGCGGGGACCTCTTCCCACCGATCCCCCTCTAGCCCAGAGAGGACTTCCTCCAAATACATTGTGAAAAAAAGTGTATTTATTTAAAACTTCAACAATGCCTCCTGTAGTCTATTATTACAGTTATCTTATACTGTGGTAGTCTAGTCAGAGTGTATTGAAGTGTAGTAATCAGAGTGTATTGAAGTGTAGTAGTCAGAGTGTATTGAAGTGTAGTAGTCAGAGTGTATTGAAGTGTAGTAATCAGAGTGTATTGAAGTGTAGTAGTCAGAGTGTATTGAAGTGTAGTAGTTAGAGTGTATTGAAGTGTAGTAATCAGAGTGTATTGAAGTGTAGTAATCAGAGTGTATTGAAGTGTAGTTGTCTGAGTGTATTGAAGTGTAGTAGTCAGAGTGTAGTTGTCTGAGTGTATTGAAGTGTAGTAGTCAGAGTGTAGTTGTCTGAGTGTATTGAAGTGTAGTAGTCAGAGTGTAGTTATGTCTGATGAAATGTGTGATCTAACTGCCCCACAACCCAAAGTAAAAAGGTTGATAATGTACTATATTAAAGTAATCAGACCGATTATATAACTTTTACTATATGTAACGGCTTTTCTTTAAATAGCAAAGTAAAACTTTTTAAACTTCTATTACCACAAAATACTTTAAAGAGCTAGAGTAAGCCCCACTTTACTTCATGTAAAATCTAATTCGACCTTGTTCTTGATACTGTGTGGTAGCAGGTGTTTTGTCAATGCTAATA
>NC_042958.1:3015942-3095744 GCF_901001165.1 Salmo trutta
TAGTGAGAAGAGTGAAAAATAAATAAATCTCTTTGCATTGTAAAATAATTAGAAAAACATCTATGATTTATTTAGTTTCCATGACCACCGCAGAATAAATTTAATTTTCTGACTGATGGTTTCACACTGGTTGGAAATAGCCTATAGACCAAGAGCGATGGCTAGGCTTACCATTCGTCTCATCTCTCATTTAAAAACAGACCCACTTCACAGTAGGAAATAGATACGCTGTTTCAAGCAGCCTAATGACGCTCTATACGATCCGAAAGCCCAGTTTAAAACAAAAAAAACGTTTCACCTTTTCCATTGACGTTTTGTTGACTACGTCTGAATACTGTAATGTGGAAATGTCTTGCATAGACAATATTTCATTTATAAAACATAATACATATATCATGAACATTTTATATTTTCTGGCCATGATGAGTTCATATTCCCCAAGTAGCCATACAACAAATTAGCATAAGCATCAGGTTTTAATTGGGCCAATTTGAAGTGTTTTCTCCATGCAGAGGACAGGACAGAGGACAGGGTACGTGGTTTATAACACACAGTAGAATTGAACAGGTTACCATTGTAAAAAAAGAGGCCTACTGTAGTTTTCATTGTGTTCAAGTAGACAATATTTCTGAATTTTGTGGGCAGGGCAGCATATTTAGGTTCGAGAGAAAGAAAAAACCGATCTGTTTACAGCTCCACGACAACTTGCATTTGTTTGTGTCGTTCAGAAAACGGTCAGATACAACAAAATGTCAACACAAAAGAAAACATTCCGACAACACCTCCAAAAGACATATGAGTTTGAAATTGCTATTTCTTTTTGATAGGGTCTTGGCCTAATTCCAATACTTCCAAAGTATACAGCAAATACGAGCGTTATTGTCCCCATAAAGAGGTGACTGATGGGTGTTTTCAGGCGGAGTTGTGATGCTCGTTCGCGCGTGCGGCTTTCTGACAGGTCTGATTTATAAACAGGAAACATGAGTATGGTGGGCGGCAAGTTAATAAATCATTGTGTGTGCGCAGACAACAGTTATAAACGACGCCCCGGAAGCAGACATTGACCTACTAGCAAGGTCATAATCCCCCATAATCCTCTGGTAAAAACTAACGTGGTTTGACTTGAGGATGAATGAGTACAACTTTTGACCACCGCCCTTATGGGCCCAAGTCAGAAAGTTACATTTCTACCCCTTGACCTTTCCATATTTTGTTACGTAACAGCCTTATTCTAAAATGTATTACATTTGTCTTTTACCCCCCTCAATCAATCTACACAAAATACCCCATAATGACAAATCAAAAACAGGTTTAAAATGTATAAAATATATTTTTTAATACACCTGTATTTGGAGAGTTTCTCCCATTCTTCTCTGCAGATCCTCTCAAGCTCTGTCAGGTTGGATGGGGAACGTCGCTGCACAGCTATTTTTAGGTCTCTCCAGAGTTGTTTGATCGGGTTCAAGTCCGGGGTCTGGCTGGGCCACTCAAGGATATTCAGAGACTTGTCCCGAAGCCACTCCTGCGTTGTCTTGGCTGTGTGCTTAGGGTCGTTGTCCTGTTGGAAGGTGAACCTTCACCCCAGTCTGAGGTCCTGAGCAGGTTTTCATCAAGGATCTCTCTGTACTTTGCTCCGTCCATCTTTCCCTCGATCCTGATTAGTCTCCCAGTCCCTGCCGCTGAAAAACCTTCCCACAGCATGATGCCGCCACCACCATGCTTCACCGTAGGGATGGTACCAGGTTTCCTCCAGGCGTGACGCTTGGCGTTCAGGCCAAAGAGTTTAATCTTGGTTTTATCAGACCAGACAATCTTTAGATGCCTCCAAGCAGGCTGTGATGTGAAACATGGTGAAGCCCCAAAATTGCTCTCGCTAGAAGCCTGTGTTTCAGACATAAGGAAGTGGATGGCTGCAAATTTTCTACTTTTAAACTCGGACAAAACAGAGATGCTTGTCCTAGGTCCCAAGAAACAAAGAGATCTTCTGTTGAATCTGACAATTAATCTGGATGGTTGTACAGTCGTCTCAAATAAAACTGTGAAGGACCTCGGCGTTACTCTGGACCCTGATCTCTCTTTTGAAGAACATATCAAGACTGCTTCAAGGACAGCTTTTTTCCATCTACGTAACATTGCAAAAATCAGAAACTTTCTGTCCAAAAATGACGCAGAAAAATTAATCCATGCTTTTGTTACTTCTAGGCTCGACTACTGCAATGCTCTACTTTCCGGCTACCCGGATAAAGCACTAAACAAACTTCAGTTAGTGCTAAATACGGCTGCTAGAATCCTGACTAGAACCAAAAAATTTGATCATATTACTCCAGTGCTAGCTTCCCTACACTGGCTTCCTGTTAAGGCAAGGGCTGATTTCAAGGTTTTACTGCTAACCTACAAAGCATTACATGGGCTTGCTCCTACCTATCTTTCCGATTTGGTCCTGCCGTACATACCTACACGTACGCTACGGTCACAAGACGCAGGCCTCCTAATTGTCCCTAGAGTTTCTAAGCAAACGGCTGGAGGTAGGGCTTTCTCCTATAGAGCTCCATTTTTATGGAATGGTCTGCCTACCCATGTGAGAGACGCAGACTCAGTCTCAACCTTTAAGTCTTTACTGAAGACTTATCTCTTCAGTAGGTCCTATGATTAAGTATAGTCTGGCCCAGGAGTGTGAAGGTGAACGGAAAGGCTGGAGCAACGAACCGCCCTTGCTGTCTCTGCCTTGTCGGTTCCCCTCTTCCCACTGGGATTCTCTGCCTCTAACCCTTTTACAGGGGCTGAGTCACTGACTTACTGGTGTTCTTCCATGCCGTCCATGGGAGGGGTGCGTCACTTGAGTAGGTTGAGCCACTGACGTGGTCTTCCTGTCTGGGTTGGCGCCCCCCCCTTGGGTTGTGCCGTGGCGGACATCTTTGTGGGCTATACTCGGCCTTGTCTTCGGACGGTAAGTTGGTGGTTGTAGATATCCCTCTAGTGGTGTGGGGGCTGTGCTTTGGCAAAGTGGGTGGGGTTATATCCTGCCTGTTTGGCCCTGTCCGGGGGTATCATCGGATGGGGCCACAGTGTCTTCTGATCCCTCCTGTCTCAGCCTCCAGTATTTATGCTGCAGTAGTTTATGTGTCGGGGGGCTAGGGTCAGTCTGTTACATCTGGAGTATTCTCTTGTCTTATCCGGTGTCCTGTGTGAATGTAAATATGCTCTCTCTAATTCTCTCTTTCTTTCTTTCTTTCTTTCTCTCGGAGGACCTGAGCCCTAGGACTACCTGGCATGATGACTCCTTGCTGTCCCCAGTCCACCTGGCCATGCTGCTGCTCCAGTTTCAACTGTTCTGCCTGCGGCTACGGAACCCTGACCTGTTCACCGGACGTGCTTGTTGCACCCTCGACAATTACTATGATTATTATTATTTGACCATGCTGGTCATTTACGAACATTTTAACATCTTGACCATGTTCTGTTATAATATCCACCCGGCACAGCCAGAAGAGGACTGGCCACCCCTCATAGCCTGGTTCCTCTCTAGGTTTCTTCCTAGGTTTTTGGCCTTTCTCAGGAGTTTTTCCTAGGGAGTTTTTCCCAGCCACCGTGCTTCTTTCACATGCATTGCTTGCTGTTTGGGGTTTTAGGCTGGGTTTCTGTACAGCACTTTGAGATTTCAGCTGATGTACGAAGGGCTATATAAATAAATTTGATTTGATTTGATTTTGATTTGATTTGATGTGCCTTTTACTGAGGAGTGGCTTCGGTCTTGCCACTTTACCATAAAAGCCTGATTTGGTGAAGTACTGCAGAGATGGTTGTCCTTCTGGAAGGTTCTCCCACTCAGAGGAACTCTAGAACTTTGTCAGAATGACCATCGGGATCTTGGTGACCTCCCTGACCAAGGCGCTTCTTCCCCGATTGCTCAGTTTGGCCGGGCGGCCAGCTCTAGGAAGAGTCTCGGTGGTTCCAACCAGTCTTAATACTGATTTACATACGTTTTTTAACTTTTAATACATTTGCAAAATAAAAAAAACAGTTTTAGCTTTGTCATTAAGGTGTATTGTGTATAGATTGACGAGGAAAACAATTAACTAAATCAATTTTAGAAATAAGACTGAAACGTAATTGTTTTTAAAAAAAGTGAAGGGGACTGAATACATTCTGAATATACTGTATACACAGCATTCACAGGACTGCAGTTTCCATGTTTCAGACGGTAACCTTCCTCCTCTCCATTAGCTGAAATAAGTCTTTATTTACAAGGTTTTATTCCCTACGGTCCGTCATTCATTCTAGGTAACGTACTGCAACACTCACCTCATAAGGACACTGGTTTCCTGATTCCTGGTAGGAAAAGCAGCAGACATTACTTTCACCTCAAAGATCATTTCTGAACTGAAAATATGGACAGTTTGAGGTTGTTCCCATTAATGCTTCGGTTGAACATCTTCATTTGATTCGTAGCTCGTAGTCGACAAGACTGAATTATGCAGAACGCACAGTTACGATGAAGACAATACAAAAATACTACATTCAATTCAGTAAAACCAAATAATAAGAAGTAAAAATCTAATAATTTGATTATGCATGCAGGGTTAAAAACAATGTTTCAATAATAATTATTAATAATAATAATAATTCTATAATAGTGACATTATTGTAGATAAAAGACACGGTGACCCAGTCCTTACACTTTGGAGTATTCAGAAGATCGGTTGGTAGTATATGACGCCTCCTGAGTCTCAGAATCCTCCCCCGTCTCCTGGCCTGCCTTGACCACCTTAGAGGCTGCCTGAAATACAAAAGGAAAAGCAGAATAAAATCACTTTTACAGGGGTTACTTCCCAAAAGGCACCTTATACCCCTAAGTAAGTAAGCCTTGTACGAGCCAGGACCATAGGACAGGAGCCCATTCCCTGATGCACCAGTGCCACCCCCCCCCCCCCGTTACAGCCACTTACCGTAATTTCCGGACTATTAAGCGCACCTGAATATAAGCCGCACCCACTGAATTTAAAAAATATTATTTTGAACATAAATAAGCCGCACATGTCTATAAGCCACAGGTGCCTACCGGTACATTGAAACAAATGAACTTTACACAGGCTTTAACAAAACACGGCTTGTAACAAAAATAAATAGGCTTTAATGAAACACGGCTTGTAACAAAAAATTTAAAATTAGCAGTAAGCTTTAGTTGTCTTTTTGCACTGAGTCAATTCCTCACGCTGCTGTTTCCAACGTCTTATCATCGACTCATTAAGACCAAGCTCCCGTGCAGCAGCTCTATTTCCTTTTCCAACAGCCAGATCAATCGCCTTCAACTTGAAAGCTGCATCATATGCATTTCTCCGTGTCTTTGCCATGATGAGGGTGACAAAATGACTACCGTAATCAGAATGATGGGAAATTTGAGAGCACTCGATTTAATCTAAACAGTAAACAAAAAAGTTGTTTGATCTTAACCCGTTCGGCAATTTCATTGGTCTAATGAAAGCTTCATGCCGGCAAAAAAAACTGAGCACGTCACAGAATGTATTTTTTTTGGGAGAAAAAAAATTGAAAGCGTGAAAAATCCATATATCAGCCGCGTCATTGTTTAAGCCGCGAGGTTCAAAACCGGGGAAAAAAAGTTGCGGCTTATAGTCCGGAATTTACGGTAATAAATTAGTGAAGATTGAGGGGAGGAGACAGGTTATATAAGGATTTTTAAGCATTGTGACAATTGAGACATGGATAGCCAAACGTTTTACCTACTCAGTCAAAGTATTTTTCTTTCTTTGTTTACTATTTTCTTCATTGTAGAATAATAGTGAAGACATTAAAACTATTAAATAACACATATGCAATCATGTAGTAACCCCCCCCCCCAAAAAAAAAAGTGTTCAACAAATCAAAATATATTTTATATTTGCGATTCTTCAAATAGCCACCCTTTACCTTGATGACAGCTTTGCACACTCTCATAGTTTTAATGTCTTCACTTTTATTCTACAATGTAGAAAATAGTAAAAATAAAGAAAAACCCTTGAATGAGTAGATGTTCTAAAACTTTTGACCGGTAGTGTGTCTTTGCAATTCATTTATTTTTGTTTGCGTCGTTAGCATATTTAGCTAGCAGCCTCCATGTTAAAATCACTATTACTTGTGCTCAATAATAATCGAAGCACAATGGGATTTTTTTTTTTTTTTTTTTTTTTTTAGGGGGGGGGGGGGGGCGCCCCCTTGTGTACTAAACCGGTAAATCCCCAAAAAAATCCAGGGATGAGAGAAGAACGGTATGAAAATCTGGATACTGCCCAATCTTAGTCACTGGTTCAGCTCCCTACCTGGAGCAGGAAGTCCGATGGGTGATCCTCCAGGAAGCGATCCAGGAAGGTCTGTATATTCTCCAGCAGACGGTTCCAGCTGAAGTTGAGCAGGAACGGGTGGTATGTATCCCTCTTATTCACGATCAACGACAGCTTGATTCCCAAATTCTGTAAAACGAAGGGAGGGAAATATAGCCTGAGTGCCACTCTGTTTGTGCAATCATGCCAACTACCCGTCAATCATTGTCATTCCAAATGGCTTGACAATGACATTTACATTTTAGTCATTTAGCAGAGGCTCTTATCCAGAGCGACTTACATTTCATTTTCATTTCATACATTATATATTTTTTTTTCTCCGTACTGGCCCCCTGTGGGAATCGAACCCACAACCCTGGCGTTGCAAACACTATGCGTTGCAAACACCATGCTCTACCAACTGAGCTACAGGGAAGGACATCAACGGAGATGGCAAGAGCACACACACACACACAGACCAGGGACCACTCATATAGTAAGTCATTATTTCATGGAAATCTGTAAAAACACTGGACAGGTACTTTTAAAAAGTCCCAGTCATATAAGTGCTGTGGAGGCATTGCTTACCTGTGGGATTTCACACTCCTCCTCGAGCCATTTGAGAGCTGATGAAGCCATGCCGCTGTTCCCTTTCTCCAGACACACAGCAACACTCTGGAAGAGAAGACCAGCGAGTTAAGCCAGCTCATCAGTGCTATAAAAACACAGAATGCAAGGCGATACCTAGAAATCCATGCGCCAGGTTTCACGGCTTGTATGTGGCTCAGTTGGTAGAGCGTGGTGTTTGCAACGCCAGCATGTTGTGTGCAATGCCAGGGTTGTGGGTTCGATTCCCACGGGGGGCCAGCACAGAAAAAAAAAGTATGAAATTAAATGAAATGTATGAAATGTATGCATTCACTACTGTAAGTCGCTCTGGATAAGAGCGTCTGCTAAAAAGAACCAAAAAAAATAAAAATGTAAAAAAATGCTGTATTCCTCTCAGAATAGGAGTGCTGATCAAGGATTTGGTTTTGCCTGTCCATGTTGCCAGATGATACCATTACGCTTGTTTACACTAAGCTGCATTGAGGTCGGAAGGAAATTATAGTTACATTAAGAGACGGAAAACGTACCTCAACGCAGGGATGGGATATGCCACTGTACTCCAAATGTTACGTTCATCCACACTGCTCCAGAGAAGATTTAAAATACTCGTTTTCCTGGAAACCTGCCCTTCTCATCCTCATGCTAGTTAGCATATAACATTTTTTTCATTGGAATTAACAAAACTGACCCTGAAAATCACTACTCCTTCGAGACTCTTGATGAGGCTCCTTCCTGGTCTGATTAGTGAGTGACAATAATAATAATAATAATAATAATGAATTGTTACATGTAGACAAGACAGTATAAACAGTAGGAATGTAGAGCACAGAAAACCAACAGTTCAAATCACCTGAACATAGAGTAGATTGGTGACGTGCTCGAACAGAGAGCGATTCGCCACAGTCTCTTTCTGAGATGCCCAGACACCGACAGCAGACATCAGAGGGGACAACCGCTCGTCTCTGTCGAAGGACACGTCTACACAAACACAAGAGATAAATATAACTATCTAGTCATCTAAGGAGACGTCTACACAACAAGATATATAGTTATATTTAACTATCTAGTCATCTAAGGAGACGTCTACACAACACAACACAACGAGATATATAGTTATATTTAACTATCTAGCCATCTAAGGAGACGTCTACACAACACAACGAGATATATAGTTATATTTAACTATCTAGTCATCTAAGGAGACGTCTACACAACACAACACAACGAGATATATAGTTATATTTAACTATCTAGCCATCTAAGGAGACGTCTACACAACACAACGAGATATATAGTTATATTTAACTATTTAGTCATCTAAGGAGACGTCTACACAACACAACGAGATATATAGTTATATTTAACTATCTAGTCATCTAAGGAGACGTCAACACAACACAACGAGATATATAGTTATATTTAACTATCTAGTCATCTAAGGAGACGTCAACACAACACAACACAACGAGATATATAGTTATATTTAACTATCTAGTCATCTAAGGAGACGTCTACACAACACAACACAACGAGATATATAGTTATATTTAACTATCTAGTCATCTAAGGAGACGTCAACACAACACAACACAACGAGATATATAGTTATATTTAACTATCTAGTCATCTAAGGAGACGTCTACACAACACAACACAACGAGATATATAGTTATATTTAACTATCTAGTCATCTAAGGAGACGTCTACACAACACAACGAGATATATAGTTATATTTAACTATCTAGTCATCTAAGGAGACATCTACACAACACAACACAACGAGATATATAGTTATATTTAACTATCTAGTCATCTAAGGAGACGTCTACACAACACAACACAACGAGATATATAGTTATATTTAACTATCTAGTCATCTAAGGAGACGTCTACACAACACAACGAGATATATAGTTATATTTAACTATCTAGTCATCTAAGGAGACGTCTACACAACACAACGAGATATATAGTTATATTTAACTATCTAGTCATCTAAGGAGACGTCTACACAACACAACGAGATATATAGTTATATTTAACTATCTAGTCATCTAAGGAGACGTCTACACAACACAACACAACGAGATATATAGTTATATTTAACTATCTAGCCATCTAAGGAGACGTCTACACAACACAACACGATATATAGTTATATTTAACTATCTAGTCATCTAAGGAGACGTCTACACAACACAACACAACGAGATATATAGTTATATTTAACTATCTAGTCATCTAAGGAGACGTCTACACAACACAACACAACGTTATATATAGTTATATTTAACTATCTAGTCATCTAAGGAGACGTCTACACAACACAACACAACGAGATATATAGTTATATTTAACTATCTAGTCATCTAAGGAGACGTCAACACAACACAACGAGATATATAGTTATATTTAACTATCTAGTCATCTAAGGAGACGTCTACACAACACAACACAACGAGATATATAGTTATATTTAACTATCTAGCCATCTAAGGAGACGTCTACACAACACAACACGATATATAGTTATATTTAACTATCTAGTCATCTAAGGAGACGTCTACACAACACAACACAACGAGATATATAGTTATATTTAACTATCTAGTCATCTAAGGAGACGTCTACACAACACAACACAACGTTATATATAGTTATATTTAACTATCTAGTCATCTAAGGAGACGTCTACACAACACAACACAACGAGATATATAGTTATATTTAACTATCTAGTCATCTAAGGAGACGTCAACACAACACAACGAGATATATAGTTATATTTAACTATCTAGTCATCTAAGGAGACGTCTACACAACACAACACAACGAGATATATAGTTATATTTAACTATCTAGTCATCTAAGGAGACGTCAACACAACACAACACAACGAGATATATAGTTATATTTAACTATCTAGTCATCTAAGGAGACGTCAACACAACACAACACAACGAGATATATAGTTATATTTAACTATCTATCCATCTAAGGAGACGTCTACACAACACAACACAACGAGATATATAGTTATATTTAACTATCTAGTCATCTAAGGAGACGTCTACACAACACAACGAGATATATAGTTATATTTAACTATCTAGCCATCTAAGGAGACGTCTACACAACACAACGAGATATATAGTTATATTTAACTATCTAGTCATCTAAGGAGACGTCTACACAACACAACACAACGAGATATATAGTTATATTTAACTATCTAGTCATCTAAGGAGACGTCAACACAACACAACACGAGATATATAGTTATATTTAACTATCTAGTCATCTAAGGAGTCGTCAACACAACACAACGAGATATATAGTTATATTTAACTATCTAGCCATCTAAGGAGACATCAACACAACACAACGAGATATATAGTTATATTTAACTATCTAGTCATCTAAGGAGACGTCTACACAACACAACACAACGAGATATATAGTTATATTTAACTATCTAGTCATCTAAGGAGACATCTACACAACACAACGAGATATATAGTTATATTTAACTATCTAGTCATCTAAGGAGACGTCTACACAACACAACGAGATATATAGTTATATTTAACTATCTAGTCATCTAAGGAGACGTCTACACAACACAACGAGATATATAGTTATATTTAACTATCTAGTCATCTAAGGAGACGTCTACACAACACAACACAACGAGATATATAGTTATATTTAACTATCTAGTCATCTAAGGAGACGTCTACACAACACAACGAGATATATAGTTATATTTAACTATCTAGTCATCTAAGGAGACGTCTACACAACACAACGAGATATATAGTTATATTTAACTATCTAGTCATCTAAGGAGACGTCTACACAACACAACGAGATATATAGTTATATTTAACTATCTAGTCATCTAAGGAGACGTCTACACAACACAACACAACGAGATATATAGTTATATTTAACTATCTAGTCATCTAAGGAGACGTCTACACAACACAACGAGATATATAGTTATATTTAACTATCTAGTCATCTAAGGAGACGTCAACACAACACAACACAACGAGATATATAGTTATATTTAACTATCTAGTCATCTAAGGAGACGTCTACACAACACAACACAACGAGATATATAGTTATATTTAACTATCTAGTCATCTAAGGAGACGTCAACACAACACAACACAACGAGATATATAGTTATATTTAACTATCTAGTCATCTAAGGAGACGTCTACACAACACAACGAGATATATAGTTATATTTAACTATCTAGTCATCTAAGGAGACGTCTACACAACACAACGAGATATATAGTTATATTTAACTATCTAGTCATCTAAGGAGACGTCTACACAACACAACGAGATATATAGTTATATTTAACTATCTAGTCATCTAAGGAGACGTCTACACAACACAACACAACGAGATATATAGTTATATTTAACTATCTAGTCATCTAAGGAGACGTCTACACAACACAACGAGATATATAGTTATATTTAACTATCTAGTCATCTAAGGAGACGTCTACACAACACAACGAGATATATAGTTATATTTAACTATCTAGTCATCTAAGGAGACGTCAACACAACACAACGCAACGAGATATATAGTTATATTTAACTATTTAGTCATCTAAGGAGACGTCTACACAACACAACGAGATATATAGTTATATTTAACTATCTAGTCATCTAAGGAGACGTCAACACAACACAACACAACGAGATATATAGTTATATTTAACTATCTAGTCATCTAAGGAGACGTCAACACAACACAACACAACGAGATATATAGTTATATTTAACTATCTAGTCATCTAAGGAGACGTCAACACAACACAACGAGATATATAGTTATATTTAACTATCTAGCCATCTAAGGAGACGTCTACACAACGAGATATATAGTTATATTTAACTATCTAGTCATCTAAGGAGACGTCTACACAACACAACACAACGAGATATATAGTTATATTTAACTATCTAGTCATCTAAGGAGACGTCTACACAACACAACGAGATATATAGTTATATTTAACTATCTAGTCATCTAAGGAGACGTCTACACAACACAACGAGATATATAGTTATATTTAACTATCTAGTCATCTAAGGAGACGTCAACACAACACAACGCAACGAGATATATAGTTATATTTAACTATTTAGTCATCTAAGGAGACGTCTACACAACACAACGAGATATATAGTTATATTTAACTATCTAGTCATCTAAGGAGACGTCTACACAACACAACGAGATATATAGTTATATTTAACTATCTAGCCATCTAAGGAGACGTCTACACAACACAACACAACGAGATATATAGTTATATTTAACTATCTAGTCATCTAAGGAGACGTCTACACAACACAACGAGATATATAGTTATATTTAACTATTTAGTCATCTAAGGAGACGTCTACACAACACAACGAGATATATAGTTATATTTAACTATCTAGTCATCTAAGGAGACGTCAACACAACACAACGAGATATATAGTTATATTTAACTATCTAGTCATCTAAGGAGACGTCTACACAACACAACACAACGAGATATATAGTTATATTTAACTATCTAGTCATCTAAGGAGACGTCAACACAACACAACGAGATATATAGTTATATTTAACTATCTAGCCATCTAAGGAGACGTCAACACAACACAACACAACGAGATATATAGTTATATTTAACTATCTAGTCATCTAAGGAGACGTCAACACAACACAACGAGATATATAGTTATATTTAACTATCTAGTCATCTAAGGAGACGTCAACACAACACAACACAACGAGATATATAGTTATATTTAACTATCTAGCCATCTAAGGAGACGTCAACACAACACAACGAGATATATAGTTATATTTAACTATCTAGTCATCTAAGGAGACGTCTACACAACACAACGAGATATATAGTTATATTTAACTATCTAGTCATCTAAGGAGACGTCTACACAACACAACACAACGAGATATATAGTTATATTTAACTATCTAGTCATCTAAGGAGACGTCAACACAACACAACGAGATATATAGTTATATTTAACTATCTAGTCATCTAAGGAGACGTCTACACAACACAACACAACGAGATATATAGTTATATTTAACTATCTAGTCATCTAAGGAGACGTCAACACAACACAACACAACGAGATATATAGTTATATTTAACTATCTAGTCATCTAAGGAGACATCTACACAACACAACGAGATATATAGTTATATTTAACTATTTAGTCATCTAAGGAGACGTCTACACAACACAACGAGATATATAGTTATATTTAACTATCTAGTCATCTAAGGAGACGTCAACACAACACAACGAGATATATAGTTATATTTAACTATCTAGTCATCTAAGGAGACGTCTACACAACACAACACAACGAGATATATAGTTATATTTAACTATCTAGTCATCTAAGGAGACGTCTACACAACACAACACAACGAGATATATAGTTATATTTAACTATCTAGTCATCTAAGGAGACGTCTACACAACACAACGAGATATATAGTTATATTTAACTATCTAGTCATCTAAGGAGACGTCTACACAACACAACGAGATATATAGTTATATTTAACTATCTAGTCATCTAAGGAGACGTCAACACAACACAACACAACGAGATATATAGTTATATTTAACTATCTAGTCATCTAAGGAGACGTCTACACAACACAACACAACGAGATATATAGTTATATTTAACTATCTAGTCATCTAAGGAGACGTCAACACAACACAACGAGATATATAGTTATATTTAACTATCTAGTCATCTAAGGAGACGTCAACACAACACAACGAGATATATAGTTATATTTAACTATCTAGTCATCTAAGGAGACGTCAACACAACACAACACAACACAACACAACGAGATATATAGTTATATTTAACTATCTAGTCATCTAAGGAGACGTCTACACAACACAACGAGATATATAGTTATATTTAACTATAATCTAATCTAAAACTTAAAAAGACAACAATGAAGCTAAATACTGATACATCCATTGCAAACAAACGATAAGATACAAAACGAAAGTAAATTATTTCTATTTAAACTTACCTAAATGTTTGCCGTGCATTATCCGTGCGAGGAAACCACAGATCTGCCTTTTCTGTTTCTGCTCGGTGTTTAAATGAGGGGAACCATCAATGATCGCTGAAACAGAATGACACAGACCCCATCACAGGTAACTACATCAGCCCATATCAAACTCAATTCACCTTAACCTGCAAAAACTTACTTTCCAGAGTCGAAATCGTTTGGTTGAATTCTTCAAATTTGCCCTCCTTGAAGAATTGACACAAACTAACAAAACTGAAATCAATCATCCATCTTTTAGCAACAGTCGCCACATCAGAAAAACACACGTTTTCATCCGTAGTGCTTGTAATAGTCAATGTTCTGTTATTTGGATCAGTCTCCATCGCTAATGTTTTCAAACTGTTCACTATAACAGGAAATAAACTGGTTTTTTATTATTGATTCAAAAAGTGCGCGTCCATCAGGTCTGTCTGTGTTGATCACAGCTCCCCCTGTCGCCTCGGAGTGGCTAACACAACCAAAAACTTTATTTACTTTATTTAACCTTTATTTTATCAGAGAGTCATACACATTTGCGGAGGCACGTTGTGATGGTTTATTTTGGTCAATATGTTTTCTATTTGAATTTATTTAGCATATGTCTAGAATTCTTAAGCGAACGTTGTGTTTGTGATAACTGATTAATACATATTTAGAGGGTTACCCCCTTGCCCCAGTAATCTGCCTGTAGTCTAGGCCTTACAGCTGCACCATCCGATTATGGTGAAAATCCGGTCACGAGCTTTGCTCTGCATCAGGCGATAATTATGCTACCTGTAGTCAAATGTCGGCAAACGGAAAGAGGACGACTTCACCCACCAGTACTCCAACTCCATCCCCGGGGCGACAATGACGAACAAAGTAACAGCAGTGAGATCAAGGCCAAAAGTGAAGATGAGAGAGAGAGATGAAGACGTCCCCGTACAAAAGCGCTGACAGCGAATACACAGACGACTCAACAGCAAAGAAGAAGATGAGAAGGTATCCCTCCCTATTCCTGCCCCTCGTTGCAACCTGGTCTCAGAGCATTTCATATTATTCTGTATGTAAATCAGAGACACTCCATTAAGTATGATATGTATTCATTTGTAGACCCCGCCCCCCCACGGCTATGCCTCTTTCCCTCTTCCCCTCCATCCTTATCCCCCAATGATGGCCAGACTACCAGCACACCTATCATCACGGAACATCCAAAACAACAGAGGGTCTCCCCAGGTGGAGGAGGAGAAGAGAGAAGAAGAAAAGACTGAGGGTCTCCCTGGAGGAGGAGAAGAGAGAAGAAGAAAATACAAAGGGTCTCCCCGGAGGAGAGAAGAGAGAAGAAGAAAATACAAAGGGTCTCCCCGGAGGAGGAGAAGAGAGAAGAAGAAAATACAAAGGGTCTCCCCGGAGGAGAGAAGAGAGAAGAAGAAAATACAAAGGGTCTCCCCAGAGGAGGAGAAGAGAGAAGAAGAAAATACAAAGGGTCTCCCCGGAGGAGAGAAGAGAGAAGAAGAAAATACAAAGGGTCTCCCCAGAGGAGGAGAAGAGAGAAGAAGAAAACAAGCAATAATAATAACAATAGGAATTTATTCAAAGCTCTTCAATAACAAAAAACAAACAAGTGATACATCATGACTAGTCTAGCTATAGTTAGATCAACCAATACATCATCACTAGTAGTCTAGTTATAGTTAGATCAACCAATACATCACCATGACTAGTCTAGTTATAGTTAGATCAACCAATACATCATCACTAGTAGTCTAGTTATAGTTAGATCAACCAATACATCATCACTAGTAGTCTAGTTATAGTTAGATCAACCAATACATCATCACTAGTAGTCTAGTTATAGTTAGATCAACCAATACATCATCACTAGTAGTCTAGTTATAGTTAGATCAACCAATACATCATCACTAGTAGTCTAGTTATAGTTAGATCAACCAATACATCATCACTAGTAGTCTAGCTATAGTTAGATCAACCAATACATCATCACTAGTAGTCTAGTTATAGTTACAGCAACCAATAGTGGCCAAGTCATGTCTTGATCAGAGGAAGGTGGTCAGAGAGATGGAGAGAGACAGGTCATGTATTGATCAGAGGAAGGTGGTCAGAGAGATGGAGAGAGACAGGTCATGTATTGATCAGAGGAAGGTGGTCAGAGAGATGGAGAGAGACAGGTCATGTCTTGATCAGAGGAAGGTGGTCAGAGAGATGGAGAGAGACAGGTCATGTCTTGATCAGAGGAAGGTGGTCAGAGAGATGGAGAGAGACAGGTCATGTCTTGTTCAGAGGAAGGTGGTCAGAGAGATGGAGAGAGACAGGTCATGTCTTGATCAGAGGAAGGTGGTCAGAGAGATGGAGAGAGACAGGTCATGTCTTGATCAGAGGAAGGTGGTCAGAGAGATGGTTGATGAAGTGACTGGTGACGATCATTTAGAGGGCTCCTCTGGGAACCAGCCTGAGTCATGTAGCTACTTCAATCTATTTAGCACCCCACTCGGGTGATGCCTCAGCAGCTCTGGGCACCAGAAAGCTCACCACACACAGTCCAGAGAAGTACTGTAGCCAGTCGTCCTTATTACGAGCCCTCTGCCTCAGTACTGCATTCCTCTACTTCATCTTCCATTCCTCTCAAGCTTCAGGTCACTCAAAAGATCAGGAACCAGCCGCAAGGTCAATCAAAAAAGCTGGTGCAATGTCCAGATGCATCACTAGAACAAAACCAACGAGCCAGCTAGCTAGCCAGCTAGCTAGCCAGCTAGCTAGCCAGCTAGATAACCAGCTAGATAACCAGCTAGATAACCAGCTAGATAACCAGCTAGATAACCAGCTAGATAACCAGCTAGATAACCAAGCCAAAAAAAGAGTTGCCCTGCCTGTCCATCTGCAAATCAGTGGGTCAAAACCATATGCAATAAAACTCAAATGTTATCAAAAAATAAAACAGCTGATTAAAAAACACACAATTAAAAACACAAATGTACATATTTTTAGGAGCTCTCTGCTATAACTAGGGTGCCATGGCAACTACCAAAGTAAGTAAGATAAACAAACTATGGATAATGTCACTATTCAAAGAAGTGCTATATAATCCCTGAGAGACTAATGTTTAGTTACTATGGTTAAAAATATATATATATAAGAGATTTTGGAAACTTAATGTGAAATGTCTGGAAAACAAAGATATGCTAAATATTTTATTATTATTTAACTAGGCAAGTAAGTTATGAACAAATTCTTATTTACAATGATGGCTTACACCGGTCAAACCTAGATGACGCTGGGCCAATTGTGCGCCACCGTATGGGACTCCCAATCACGGCCAGTTGTGATACAGCCTGGAATTGAACCAGGGTGCCTGCCAGTGACACCTCAAGCACTGAGATGCAGTGCCTTAGACCACTGCGCCACTCGGGAGCCCAAATTTAAGCATGAAACGCGGAAAAAAGCCTTGAATAACATATATCTTTTTAATTAAAGTGCAAATATTTAGATAAAGCACAAAATTATAGATAGGCCAAAATGGAGATAATAAAATTATATCTTAGCTTGAATTTAAGAGGTACAACTACATTTAAAAAAGATACATTATATTAAATGATATAAATTGGAAAATGGAAGATTCTTAACTTTTGAATTCCTTCTAATCTCAGCTTTTATGAACTGTAAATGTGTTGTTTTTATGTTTTGATCCCAAACAACTAGAAATATAACCAACAACAACAACAATTGTTTTTGTATATACACTGAGTGTAACACACCAGCTCTTACCATGACATAATCTGACCAGGTGAATCCAGGGGAAAGATATGATCCCTTATTGATGTCACTTGTTAAATCCACTTCAATCAGTGTAGATGAAGGGGAGGAGACGGGTTAAAGAAGGATTTCTAAGCCTTGAGACCACTGATTTATGGACTGTGTATGTGTGACCATTCAGAGGGTGAATGCGCAAGACTAAATATTGAAGTGCCTTTGAACAAGGTATGGTAGTAGGTGCCAGGCGCACCGGTTTGTGTTGAGAACTGCAACGCTGCTGGGTTTTTCACACTCAACAGTTTCCTGTGTGTATCAAGACTGATCCACCACCAAAAGGACATGCAGCCAACTAGACTGTGGGAAGCATTGGAGACAACATGGGCCAGCATGCCTGTGGAACGCTTTCGAGTCCATTGTGGCTGTTCTCAGAGAAAAATGGGGTGCAACTCAATATTAAGGCGTACCTAATGTTTTGTACACTTAGTAAAAAAACATTTCCTATAAAATATGGAATAAAGTTATGTTATAAAAAAATAACCAAAGAGGCATAAAAAAACAAGAGATGCAAAAACAAATGTCTGAAAGAGAAGAGAAGCAAAACTGTCTGTAAAATAAATCAATCAATGAACTGTAGTTATAAAGCCCTTCTCACATCAGCTGATATCTCAAAGTGCTGTACAGAAACCCAGCCTAAAACCCCAAACAGCAAGCAATGCAGGTGTAGAAGCACGGTGGCTAGGAAAAACTCCCTAGAAAGGCCAAAAACCTAGGAAGAAACCTAGAGAGGAACCAGGCTATGAAGGGTGGCCAGTCCTCTTCTGGCTGTGCCGGGTGGAGATTATAACAGTACATGGCCAAGATGTTCAAATGTTCATAAATGACCAGCAGGGTCAGATAATAATAATCACAGTAGTTGTCGAGGGTGCAACAAGTCAGCACCTCAGGAGTAGATGTCAGTTGTCTTTTCATAGCCGATCATTCAGAGTTCGAGACAGCAGGTGGCGGTAGAGAGAGAGAAAGTCAAAAACAGCAGGTCCGAGACAAGGTAGCACGTCCAATGAACAGGTCAGGGTTCCATAGCCTCAGGCAGAACAGTTGAAACTTGAGCAGCAGCACGACCAGGTGGACTGGGGACAACAAGGAGTCATCAGGCCAGGTAGTCCTGAGGCATGATCCCAGGGCTCAGGTCCTCCGGGAGGGGTGGGAAAGAGAGAGAGAGAGAGAGAGAGAGAGAAAGAGAGAGAGAATTAGAGGGAGCATACTTAAATTCACACATGACACCAGATAAGACAGGAGAATTACTCCAGATATAACAGACTGACCCTAGCACCCCGACGCATAAACTACTGCAGCACTGGAGGCTGAGACAGGAGGGGTCGGGAGACACTGTGGCCCCATCCGACGATACCCCCGGACAGGGCCAACCAGGCAGTATATAACCCCACCCACTTGCCAGAGCACAGCCCCCACACCACTAGAGGGATATCCGCAAACAACCAACTTACTACCCTGAGACAAGTCCAAGTATAGCCCACGAAGATCTCACCCATGGCACGAACCCAAGGGGGCGCCAACCAGGACAGGAAGACCACATCAGTGACTCAACCCACTCAAGTGACGCACCCCTCCTAGGGACGGCATGGAAGAGCACCAGTAAGCCAGTGACTCAGCCCCCGTAATAGGATTTGAGGCAGAGAATCCCAGTGGAGAGAGGGGAACCGGCCAGGCAGAGACAGCAAGGGCGGTTCGTCGCTCCAGTGCCTTTCCGTTCACCTTATAATGAACTCATGAAAGAGAAGAGTAACAGAACTGTCTGTAACTCATGAAAGAGAAGACAAACATTTATATGTTTTTTTAAAGCTGTATATAGTTCCATTCTGTTTTATTAGTATTATAATGTTTTAACTCTGCATCGGTGGGAAGGGCTCATAAGCATTTTACAGTAAAGTCTACACCAGTTGTACTCGGCTCATGTGAAAAATAAAATGTGATTTGATTTTGTAAAACAAAGCTTAAAAAAAGTTAGAGGTTGCAGTAGCCAGGATCAGGGCTGTCCAGGAGGTCTCCTGTGTGGAGGCAGTGAAAATATCAGAAGAAGCAAGTGGAGATTAAATGAGAGAGATGCCCCACAGCCTGCAGTGGAGATGAGATGAGAGAGATGCCCCACAGCCTGCAGTGAAAGTCGTTCATCAGAGGGATCATGGGATACTAACAGTGAAGAAGGTAGACTTTGTTGTGTTATTCGTGCAACTGATGAACTGCACTGGAAAAACTAATACAAAATGAAAAAAACTAGAAATCATTGTGAAGGAGGCAAAAATACTGTTGGATCTTCAGGACTTCGTGGCGAAAACATTACAGAGAATAGTGAATGAAGAGGTTCCCCCTTCTCATTCTCCTGAACCTGTGTAGGGATCTGAGATTACATTTGACTCCGATTGAAGGAGTAAAGTTTTAATTTTTCTATACCTTTCCCCCCTTCCAATATCTTTTCTGCATTAGAGTTTATCAGTTGTCACCCATCCAGTAGGTGGCGACATTCACCTCTAACTTTGTTTGAAGACCGCCATAATACCATAGAAGAAGAAGAAGAAAAAGAAGAAGAAGAAACGGCGGGAAATTCTATAGAGACGCTTCTGTGATTGTGAGTTTCCACCACATCTGGCTAATGAGGGAGGGTTACTGTAGGTTGACCTGTTTTCCACCACATCTGGCTAATGAGGGAGGGTTACTGTAGGTTGACCTGTTTTCCACCACATCTGGCTAATGAGGGAGGGTTACTGTAGGTTTACCTGTTTTCCACCACATCTGGCTAATGAGGGAGGGTTACTGTAGGTTTACCTGTTTTCCCGCTGGAAATGTTTAAATGATCTGTTCACTGTGTTAATGTTAAAGGCCTATTGATCTTAGAGGTAACGTTGTTTTGGGACCTACAGCCAGACGTACGCACGTTGTCCTATAGCTGTGTTTGCAAGTTCACCTTGCCTTCAGGAACTATCCTTCACCATGGAGGTGAGTTTCGTCTGCTATGGTTACAGGGAGTTCACCTGCCTTCAGGAACTATCCTTCACCATGGAGGTGAGTTTCGTCTGCTATGGTTACAGGGAGTTCACCTGCCTTCAACACATCTGGCCTACTAGACTACTACAACGCAGGGGTTTCATCTCAATACGTTATCCTTCCTTTTGAAGCATGCACTTGTGTTCTTGTTGACTAAATGTGAAAGCATCTGATTGGTGTCTTCCCTGTGGCTCAGTTGGTAGAGCATGGTGTGTGCAATGCCAGGGCTTTGGATTCAATTCCCACGGGGGGCCAGCACAACAAAAAATAAATGCATGAAATGTATGCATTCACTTCTGTAAGTCGCTCTGGATAAGAGCGTCTGCTAAAAATGACAACAACAAAAAAGTGTTATTATGGGCTAGATGGAGTTTCCTACATGCAGGTCATTTCCTTTGAAAGCCACGAAGGGAAGTAAACAAGTGTACACTTGGGAGAAAGGAGAGCTTGTTGGGGACCACAGGGTGTGTTTCATAAGCTAGGTTAATCGTCACCTTCAATTTATGTGCAGAAATATAAACTATTTGGTAAGATTATTCACATGTTGTAGGAGACTGGTCCTGAAACCAGACATTAGACTGAGTTATTGACCATGACTTAAACAGGCACTATCAATTCACAGTGTGTATTCCAAATGTAATCCATTTCCTCTTTGTGATAAATTGTTCGTCGTTAGACACACAGACACACATTATTGAACCCACTGTTGGAAATGGAAAACTTGTTCTGAGTAATTAAGTGATTGATTGAGGTGATTAATTAACTCACATTTTTTTGGTCGAAAGCACAACGATGCAATGAATGCTGTTAGTGCTATCTGATTTAGCTTAGTTGCTATCTGATTTAGCTTACCGGTAGTTGCTATCTGATTTAGCTTACCGGTAGTTGCTATCTGATTTAGCTTACCGGTAGTTGCTATCTGATTTAGCTTAGTTGTTATCTGATTTAGCTTAGTTGCTATCTGATTTAGCTTGGTTGCTATCTTATTTAGCTTGGTTGATTCCCTGAAATATACAGTGGGGTCCCAAATGATTCACCCTTGAACAAGATGAGCAATAATGAGTGTTTCAAATTCAAATACTGAGCAATATTGTATCCTCAACTTTTGGGGAATTATATTATTTTATACTAATAAAATTGCTCAGAGAAAGAGATTGTATATTTTTTTTCTCCCCAATTTCATGACATCCAATTGGTAGTTACAGTCTTGTCCCATTGCTGCAACTCCCGTACGAAGGTCGAGAGCCGTGCGTCCTCCGAAAAACAAGACCCAGCCAAGCCGCAATGCTTCTTGACACAATAACTGCTTAACCCGGAAGCCAGCCGCACCAATGTGTCAGAGGAAAAACTGTGCATCTCCACCACAGGAGTCGCTAGAGCGCGAAAAGGACAAGGACATCCCTGCCGGCCGAACCCTCCCCTAACGACGCTGGGCCAATTGCGCGCCTCCCCATGGGTCTCCCGGTCGCGGCCAGCTGTGACAGAGCCTGGACTCAAACCCAGAATCTCTGGTGGCACAGCTAGCGCTGCGATGCAGTGCCTTAGACCGCTGCGCCACTCAGGAGGCCCATAGATGTTGTTTAACAAGTAATACTTTTCTGTCTCAAAATCATTGACACCCTTAAAGATTTTTATATTGTAAATAAAGTCGTCAAAAGTGTAGTATTTGGTCCCATATTCTTAGCACGCAATAACTACATCAAGCTTGTGACTTTACAAACGTGATGGATTCATTTACAGTTCGTTCAGATTATTTTGTGCCCAGTAGAAATGAATGGTAAATAATGTATTGTGTAATTTTGGAGTCACTTTTAATTATAAATAACAATACAATACTGTGTGTTTCTAAACGCTTTTTACATTCATGTGGATTCTATCATGACAACGGATAATCCTGAATGAATAGTGAATAACGATAAGTGAGAAAGTTACAGAGGGTCAAAGATCATAACCCCAAGACATGCTAACCTCTCACCATTACCAATAACAGGGGAGGTTAATGATGAGGGACAAAGATCATAACTCCAAGACATGCTAACCTCTCACCATTACCAATAACAGGGGAGGTTAATGATGAGGGACAAAGATCATAACCCCAAGACATGCTAACCTCTCACCATTACCAATAACAGGGGAGGTTAATGATGAGGAACAAAGATCATAACCCCAAGACATGCTAACCTCTCACCATTACCAATAACAGGGGAGGTTAATGATGAGGGACAAAGATCATAACCCCAAGACATGCTAACCTCTCACCATTACCAATAACAGGGGAGGTTAATGATGAGGGACAAAGATCATAACCCCAAGACATGCTAACCTCTCACCATTACCAATAACAGGGGAGGTTAATGATGAGGGACAAAGATCATAACTCCAAGACATGCTAACCTCTCACCATTACCAATAACAGGGGACCCTCTGTAACAATTTACCATTAATTTCTGTTGGGCACAAAATAATCTGAAACATCCAAAACGAACTAAGTATTTTACATTATTTATTTTACACTCATTATTGCTAATTTTTATCAAGGTGCCAATCATTTGTGACCCCACTGTATGTGTTGTTGAATCTAGATACGCTGCAGACAATTAGTGCGTTCCAAATAGCAGCCTCCACACTGACTCGGTACCGGTACCTCCTGTATACAGCCTCCACACTGACTCGGTACCGGTACCTCCTGTATACAGCCTCCACACTGACTCGGTACCGGTACCTCCTGTATACAGCCTCGTTATTGTTATTTTATTGTGTTACTTTTTACAATTTTTATTGTAATTTTATTTACTTAAGTTTATTTGGTAAATATTTTCTTAACTCTTCTTGAACTGCACTGTTGGGTTAAGGGCTTGTAAAGTAAGCATTTCACAGGTAAAAGTCTACACTTGTTATATTCGGTGCGTGTGACTAATAAAGTTTGATTTTGATTCAAATTTGATTATTCCCTATATAGTGGGCTACTTGGCTCTGGTTAAAAGTAGTGCACTATGTAGTGAATAGGGTGCTAATCTTGTTGAAGGAGAAGACCAGACAGGACACACGGCTGAGTTATATACATATTTATTTGTTATCCTGCATATGCTAGTAGACTTAATGGTGAAACAATGCTGTTTAATCGCTACAGAAATGTTGACATACATGTGCTCTGTGGTCACATCATTGTTGGGACTACTAACATGCATATAAAGATATGTTAAACAGTCTGCAGCTGAAAAAGGTGTCTACCGATAATGTCCTTTAACTAAACCAAAAAACAATGTAATCAAAAACAAAACATAATCCCCAAAATAAGAGGCAGAATGATACATAGACGTAGGGATTAGACATATAGGCATGGGGATTAGACATATAGACATAGGGATTAGACATATAGACATGGGGATTAGACATATAGACACGGGGATTAGACATATAGACACGGGGATTAGATATATAGACACGGGGATTACATATAGACATGGGGATTAGACATATAGACACGGGGATTAGACATATAGACACGGGGATTAGACATATAGACACGGGGATTAGACATATAGGCATAGGGATTAGACATATAGACACGGGGATTACACATAGACACGGGGATTAGACATATAGGCATAGGGATTAGACATATAGACATGGGGATTAGACATATAGGCATGGGGATTACACATAGACACGGGGATTAGACATATAGACACGGGGATTAGACATATAGCCACGGGGATTAGACATATAGACACGGGGATTAGACATATAGACACAGGGATTAGACATATAGACACGGGGATTAGACATATAGGCATGGGGATTAGACATATAGGCATGGGGATTAGACACATAGACACGGGGATTAGACATATAGGCATGGGGATTAGACAGACATGGGGATTAGACATATAGACACGGGGATTAGACGTATAAACATGAGAATTAGACATATAGGCATGGGGATTAGACATAGACACAGGGATTAGACATATAGACACGGGGATTAGACATATAGGCATGGGGATTAGACATATAGACACGGGGATTAGACACGGGGATTAGACATATAGACATGGGGATTAGACATATAGGCATGGGGATTAGACACATAGACACAGGGATTAGACATATAGGCATGGGGATTAGACATAGACACAGGGATTAGACATATAGACACGGGGATTAGACATATAGGCATGGGGATTACATATAGACATGGGGATTAGACATATAGGCATGGGGATTACATATAGACACAGGTATTAGACATATAGACACGGGGATTAGACATATAGACATGGGGATTAGACATAGACACGGGGATTAGACATATAGACATGGGGATTAGACATATAGACACGGGGATTAGACATATAGACACGGGGATTAGACATATAGACATGGGGATTAGACATATAGACACGGGGATTAGACATATAGACATGGGGATTACATATAGACATGGGGATTACATATAGGCATGGGGATTACATATAGACATGGGGATTACATATAGACATGGGGATTAGACATAGACATGGGGATTAGACATATAGACATGGGATTAGACATATAGACACGGGGATTAGACATATAGACACGGCGATTAGACATATAGACATTGGGATTACATATAGACATGGGGATTAGACATATAGACATGGGGATTACATATAGACATGGGGATTAGATATAGAGAGACGGGGATTAGACACGGGGATTAGACATATAGACATGGGGATTAGACATATAGACACGGGGATTAGACACGGGTATTAGACATATAGACATGGGGATTAGACATATAGACATGGGGATTAGACATATAGACACGGGGATTAGACATATAGACATGGGGATTAGACATATAGACATGGGGATTAGACATATAGACATGGGGATTAGACATATAGACATGGGGATTAGACATATAGACACGGGGATTAGACATATAGACACGGGGATTAGACATATAGACACGGGGATTAGACATATAGACACGGGGATTAGACATATAGACACGGGGATTAGACATATAGACACGGGGATTAGACATATAGACACGGGGATTAGACATATAGACACGGGGATTAGACATATAGACACGGGGATTAGACATATAGGCACGGGGATTAGACATATAGACACGGGGATTAGACATATAGGCACGGGGATTAGACATATAGGCACGGGGATTAGACATATAGACACGGGGATTAGACATATAGACACGGGGATTAGACATATAGGCACGGGGATTAGACATATAGACACGGGGATTAGACATATAGACACGGGGATTAGACATATAGGCATGGGGATTAGACATATAGACACGGGGATTAGACATATAGGCACGGGGATTAGACATATAGGCACGGGGATTAGACATATAGACATGGGGATTAGACATATAGACACGGGGATTAGACATATAGACACGGGGATTAGACATATAGACATGGGATTAGACATATAGACATGGGGATTAGACATATAGACATGGGGATTAGACATATAGACACGGGGATTAGACACATAGACATGGGGATTAGACACATAGACACGGGGATTAGACATATAGACACGGGGATTAGACATATAGACATGGGGATTAGACATATAGACACGGGGATTAGACATATAGACACGGGGATTAGACATATAGACATGGGGATTAGACATATAGACACGGGGATTAGACATATAGACATGGGGATTAGACACATAGACATGGGGATTAGACACAGACACGGGGATTAGACATATAGACATGGGTAACAAACAATGTAGCATTTCTTCGTTTGTGGGAAGGGAAATTCAATAATATTAGCCGTGGATGACACAAATATCCATTCTCTCAAAGAAAATACAATCTTTTTTTCTGCCATATTAGCAGAATCACAAATGATCAAGCGATGGTGAGACTGTAGTACCACACTGCACAGTCCTTCTGCTGAAAGCTCACAGAGTTAATTTCAGCATCCACGCACAGTCTCACACACACACACACACACACACACACACACACACACACACACACACACACACACACACACACACACACACACACACACACACACACACACACACACACACACTGGCTTGTGTCCTACATGGCTCCCTATTCCATACACAGGGCTCTGGTCTAAAGTAGTGTACTATATAGGGAATGGGGTGCCATTTTAGATTTGCCTCCATCCATACACCATCCTGAGGAAACATTCTGCGTCCCTCAGATCCCCCAGTGCTTCACTACTCTACCTGTGAAATGAATAATAATTACTATACAGTCACATGAGGACAAGAACAAAAACACAAAGAGAAGAGAAAAACATGTTAAATGACAGTAGAGGAGTTTCAAAAATTATAGTTATCATACCCTCCTTTTAAAACAGATGAAAGAATAATGAAAACAATTAATTAAAATAAAAACTATCAGTGGAATATCAAATCCCCTTCTTTTACATTTGTCAAACCTTTGTAAATACCGACGTGGCAGGTAGGTACTGTAGCCGCCAAGTATGCATTTTGCATGTAGGATCACTTTGAGAGAACATAGAAACATTGCATCATGTCCTGTAACATTTAGCAGATCAACTTTGGACAGAAAATGTAAAAAAAAAAATTCTATATATAATAATATATATTTTTTTTAAAGTAGTCAAATGATTTTTGGAAGTCTGGAGATTGGAGACATAACACACACCACAGAACATTGAGTGGGCATTTACCAACAAGTTCACCTCCTGTCAGTCTTGGGGTGGACTGTACTCTGACGTCTTGTGATATGATTACATGTGTCTCTGTGTTGTTTTGTATTTTAGCTAGTGTCTTTCATTGGGATATTCCCAACCTGGTCTCTGTACATTTCGTATTATTCTGTACGTACATTCGAGACACTACTTTTAGTATGATACTGTATGTTATGTTTTGTATGGTATGTATTAATTTGTGTATGTTCATCACTCATCATCACTCAAAATGTATGATATATTACTAATTCTAGCTAGGTGGCTAACATTAGCTAGCTCGCTAATGTTAGCTAGGCTAGGGGTTAGGGTTAAGTTTAGGAGTTAGGTTAATAAGGGAAGAGTTAGCTAAAAGGGTTAAAGTTATGGGAAGGGTTAGCTAACATGCTAAGTAGTTGGAAAGTTGCTAATTAGCTAAAGGATGTCCATGATGAGATTCGAAATCACACACTTTGGGTTGCTAGAAGTTCTTGTTATACACCGACCCATCCAACCACCCCTTTACGTTTTTGACTTGACTAACCATCTGTCTTATGTAGCCATACCAAACATAACATATCATACTAAATGGAGCGTTTCAGATTTACATACAGAATAATACGAAATGTTCTGAGACCAGGTTGCATTCCCTTGTGTCTGCATAAAGCTATATAGCCATTGTTCATATGTGTTTCATATGTGTGCTAGGGAAGGTTGGATCACTGTTGACCACTGTCTACAATGACTGGTCACACTCACACCTATGTACTGCTCTCTCTCCTTTCACACAGCTGTCACCTAGAAACAAGGTCTCATTTCGCTGAAAGATTATTGTCCCTCCCTGCATCCCAAAAAACTGTCTCCCTCCCTCCCTGTCCTGACCAATACCCAATCATTCTTCCCTTGAGAATTCCATGGGGATCCTACCCATCGCTCCTTCAGTTTATCTATAATACTGACTTCATTGGCTTGGCTTCAGTAGGAGCCAATCAGACCGATCGATTCACCCAGAGGGATGTCTTTCTGTCTGAGATCCAATGATTCTCTCTCCCTGCTGTTAAGCCAATCCAATGATAGGTTGATGAGGGGAAAGATATCCAGAAACAGCTGCTTCCTGGTAGTCAAGACATCAATGTGGATTCGACAACATATTTTATAAAGTAATAGCCATAACTAGCTGATATTATAATACCTGTAAATGGAAAACAAAGTCTATATCCAATCGAAACATCAGAGAGTTGATAGATAGAAAGCCTGAGAACTCAATAATATTAGTTGTATCTATTACTTAAAGACCTGAATTCTTCCTATAAAAATTATAATTTTCTGTACAGTACTATAGTATGATCAAAAGGCAAATGACTGGCCACCTCATAAATAAAACATCTTTATGAAAAAGGCACGCATCATTTCAAACAACAGTGACGGCAGGAATACGTGGTCTTGCTTCTCGATTTTGGTTTAGAAAAAAATCGAATAATTCTTAACATTAATTCACAAAAAAGATAAAATACTTTGTATTTGTTAATGGCAATTGGAAATAAATAAATAAATAAATAATATCTTTAAATCTTCCATAATTGTTTGGAGTTTTTTGTGAATTCTAAAAAGCCCTCATGGGCTTAAATTTGGATTCGTCTCTCTCCAAAGCAGAACCTAATTTGTTGTATTGTCATGGGGCATTGTTAGGATGACTGACAAAACATTGCCAGCCACACCAATACGTAATGAATAATCAACGAGGGGCTTTGCTCTCTATGGAAAATAATGAACGGCGTGAAAAGCTATGTTCTGGAGTGAAATTGACCTTTCCAGAGAACGCATGGAGCCCCAAGTTCATTATACCTTTTATACCAATTAAATGTAACTGAAGTAACACATTGTTTAACGCACATCAAGTAGCTAGCAAGTTTACTAGAGAGCTACAGTAGTTGCTGTGGTAACCAAGCGAACAGACTTGCTAGCTTAGCTAACCAAAACCGTCAGTCCTAGCTTGCCGTTATGAAAATTGAATTCAACAACGCCAATAACGTTTTAAATTCGACTTTTTGGCTTTCAAAAGCAGCTCAAAACATAGAACAAGTAAGAATGAACTGTAGCCATTGAATTCTACAGTGTAAATATACCGTGCGTTATTGGGAAATCATGCACGGTCTAGAATGAACTTCAAGCCAATCAGAAACAAGTATTGTGTTATAATTAAGCAATAAGGCCCGGGGGGGGGGGGGGGGGGGGTGGTATATGGCCAATATACCACGGCTAAGGGCTGTTCTTACACACGACGCAACGCGGAGTGCCTGGATACAGCCCTTAGCCGTGGTATATTGGCCGTATATCACAAACCCCCGAGGTGCTTTATTGCTATTATAAACTGGTTACCAACGTAATTAGAGCAGTAAAAATACATGTTTTGTCATACCACCATACCACCATACCACCATACCACCATACCACCATACCACCACGGGTACGTCATGGTGACCTCACAACGGCAGTCAAGCACCCAAGCTAACTGGCTAACGTTGGCTAGCGTGCTAGCTACTTCCAGACACAAATGAGAGAACTGCCCACTGACCATTTTACTCTCCCTAGCAGAGCTGGTTAGGCTGTTTTCATGTTATCCAGAGCGTTGGTGACTGTAACTGTGCTGCTGGCAACAATTGAATTACGTTTTTTTTTGCCGACGTTTACTGGCACAGGCCATATTCACCAGGTGTTGAGCGTTGGTAAAATACATCAGTTATTCTGCGCTCTGGCACACTCAGACTATAGTTTACGAACGCACCCTAAACTGTAAGGACCGACATAAAGCTCCTCCTCCTCCTCCTCCTCCTTCTTGTCCTCCTCCTCCTCCTCCTCCTCCTCCTCTTTCTCGTCCTCCTCCTCCTCCTCCTCCTCCTCCTCCTCCTCCTTCTCGTCCTCCTATCTGTAGGTCTACCATTCAGATCTATGTGGCTTTCTCAAACTCAGTACTAGTTTTAATATTATAAACTCAGCCAAGTGCCATGCTAAAGCTATATATAAATATATATATATATATATATATATATTCCAGCAGAAAATTGGAATAAACAGCAACATAAAAACAGATATTTTCATTCAGTGAAAAAAAGAAAGCAGAGATAGTACAAGTCAAAGTTTGTGTTTTAAAGTTTGAATGAAATCGTTCAGGGTTAAAACTTAATCCTGTACAGTCCAAGACAAAACAGCAATGCAACAAATATATGTTTTTCAATGATCAGCAGATAATAATACAGACCAACCAGTTATGATAACACTACAGACCAACCAGTTATGATGACACTACAGACCAACCAGTTATGATGACACTACAGACCAACCAGTTATGATGACACTACAGACCAACCAGTTATGATGACACTACAGACCAACCAGTTATGATGACACTACAGACCAACCAGTTATGATGACACTACAGACCAACCAGTTATGATGACACTACAGACCAACCAGTTATGATGACACTACAGACCAACCAGTTATGATGACACTACAGACCAACCAGTTATGATGACACTACAGACCAACCAGTTATGATGATACTACAGACCAACCAGTTATGATGACACTACAGACCAACCAGTTATGATGACACTACAGACCAACCAGTTATGATGATACTACAGACCAACCAGTTATGATGACACTACAGACCAACCAGTTATGATGACACTACAGACCAACCAGTTATGATGACACTACAGACCAACCAGTTATGATGACACTACAGACCAACCAGTTATGATGACACTACAGACCAACCAGTTATGATGACACTACAGACCAACCAGTTATGATGACACTACAGACCAACCAGTTATGATGACACTACAGACCAACCAGATACTACAGACCAACCAGTTATGATGATACTACAGACCAACCAGATACTACAGACCAACCAGTTATGATGACACTACAGACCAACCAGATACTACAGACCAACCAGTTATGATGACACTACAGACCAACCAGATACTACAGACCAACCAGTTATGATGACACTACAGACCAACCAGTTATGATGACACTACAGACCAACCAGTTATGATGACACTACAGACCAACCAGTTATGATGACACTACAGACCAACCAGTTATGATGACACTACAGACCAACCAGTTATGATGACACTACAGACCAACCAGTTATGATGACACTACAGACCAACCAGTTATGATGACACTACAGACCAACCAGTTATGATGACACTACAGACCAACCAGTTATGATGACACTACAGACCAACCAGTTATGATGACACTACAGACCAACCAGTTATGATGATACTACAGACCAACCAGTTATGATGACACTACAGACCAACCAGTTATGATGATACTACAGACCAACCAGTTATGATGACACTACAGACCAACCAGTTATGATGACACTACAGACCAACCAGTTATGATGACATGACACTACAGACCAACCAGTTATGATGACACTACAGACCAACCAGTTATGATGACACTACAGACCAACCAGTTATGATGACACTACAGACCAACCAGTTATGATGACACTACAGACCAACCAGTTATGATGACACTACAGACCAACCAGTTATGATGATACTACAGACCAACCAGATACTACAGACCAACCAGTTATGATGACACTACAGACCAACCAGATACTACAGACCAACCAGTTATGATGACACTACAGACCAACCAGATACTACAGACCAACCAGTTATGATGACACTACAGACCAACCAGTTATGATGACACTACAGACCAACCAGTTATGATGACACTACAGACCAACCAGTTATGATGACACTACAGACCAACCAGTTATGATGACACTACAGACCAACCAGTTATGATGACACTACAGACCAACCAGTTATGATGACACTACAGACCAACCAGTTATGATGACACTACAGACCAACCAGTTATGATGACACTACAGACCAACCAGATACTACAGACCAACCAGTTATGATGACACTACAGACCAACCAGTTATGATGACACTACAGACCAACCAGTTATGATGACACTACAGACCAACCAGTTATGATGATACTACAGACCAACCAGTTATGATGACACTACAGACCAACCAGATACTACAGACCAACCAGTTATGATGACACTACAGACCAACCAGATACTACAGACCAACCAGTTATGATGACACTACAGACCAACCAGTTATGATGACACTACAGACCAACCAGATACTACAGACCAACCAGTTATGATGACACTACAGACCAACCAGATACTACAGACCAACCAGTTATGATGACACTACAGACCAACCAGTTATGATGACACTACAGACCAACCAGTTATGATGACACTACAGACCAACCACCCACGAGGGAAAATAAAAGCACACATTTACTGATAACATTATTGATCAGCTTGGATACACTGATAGATTGATAGATAAAAGCTAAAATATTCTGTACTTTAGTTTTTCTCTGTGATATTCTATTATGAGTTGTTGCTTCCAACACGATAGTACCCTCTTTCCTTAGATAACACACTACTTTTGACCAGAACACCATCACTATAGTATTATTTGTACCCATTGGACTCTGGTCAAAAGTAGTGAACTTACATAGGGAAACAAGGTGTTACTTGGGATGCACCATTGTTAACATTAAAGGAAGAGCTACGGTAGCATATGCAAGAATCAATGACTATAATATCGATCAGGTCGATAAATAACTTGTTATTAAGTTGTAACCTGCCCACTGCCCGAATAGAATGCCTCTAGGATTATCGTAACTAACTTAACTGTAGGCCTACTTTTACTGTATTTAGAGAATGCCTCTAGGATTATCGTAACTAACTTAACTGTAGGCCTACTTTTACTGTATTTAGAGAATGCCTCTAGAATTATCATAACTAACTTAACTGTAGGCTTACTTTTACTGTATTTAGAGAATGCCTCTAGGATTATCGTAACTAACTTAACTGTAGGCCTACTTTTACTGTATTTAGAGAATTTAAATCCGTAGAAGCTACATTCAGAAGTACATATTATTATTATTATTATTATTATTAGTGTGATTTTTTTGATGGAATCAAGAAGTGGAAAATGGGTAGAGTGTTGTATTTCAACCACCATAATGATTTTATTCTTTATATATAAACCTATGTTGCTTGCTGCTATAAATATGTTTATTTATTATGTTTAGGCTAGTAGCTGAAGCATTTGCCAGTTGTCCTCACTAACTACAGATTTAGGCAACTTATAGTTGTGTACTCGAGAGGAAGAAAAAGGTTTTTTTCTTCTTTCTAACAAAAATAATAACATTCTGGTCATTTAGCCTAAGGTCTTTTAATAATGACAAACCAATTGTAATGAAAACTTAAAACAATAATGTTAATGACATTAAAGTTCATACATAAATCTCATCATTAAATAAAAAACATGACATAGTTGTAGTGGTTTTTTACACATTGCATTTCCACGTGAGGTTGTGATGCGTTTGTCATAGGTCGCTACGTTTCAACACTCTGGCGACATCCCAAATGGCATCCTATTCCATATATAGTGCACTACCCTATATAGGGAAAGAGTTGTGCACTATACAGTTTAAGGTCAAGGGAGTCATTTGGGATACACGCTCTGTCTGAGGTCTGTCAATGTATTTACTTCCATTCTCCTCACATTGGAAATATTTGGCAACCTTTTGGCAAACATGGATTTCTTCTGTCTCTTCTTCTGTGCATTGCCGTTGTTGTCATAATATGTACAGTGGAGCGCTTTCAGCCAAGTACTTCATATGTATTTTTCTTTTTTAAATGCATGCTTTTTAAAGATGAATCTCTCTGTGCATTTTGCACTGTTGCTAGAATAAAAAGGAACACGGTTGAAATATACATCAGGATCAAAAATGTCCTCATACTTGGATAAATTATCTCTGTCCGTATGAGTTTCTCGTTTTGAGCCCCACAGTTTTCTCCTCCCTGTCTTTCCTCCTAATTCTGCATAAGTATCGCAGTGTCTGTTTCAGCAGTAAACCGCTGCAGTGTCTGTTTCAGCAATACACAACACACGTATAAAAGGGACTTGTCATGCCATGCAAATATCTCTTCCACCATTTCACTATCTGTGTTCCCTTTTTCCTCTCATCTCACTTCTCCAATATCTCCTCATTCTTCTTCGTCTTTTTCAGCAGGTCAAGTTTAGGTTAATTAAATGTAGTTCCAGTGGATTACATGCTGGTTTCGCAGGTCGGGGACATACTGCCGTCCCCGGGCATCAGGTGAATCTCTGGTGTAAACATGTGGTTCTCTGATTTGTTGCGTCCACTTTGGTTGCTGTCGACCTTGCCCTCCCCACCTGCCCCTCCTCCCACAACCACCACCACATCCTGGGTGCAGTTCCCAGCCGGTGCCCCCCCCGCCGTTCCCGCCGCTTCCATCTGATTCCTCTCCTCGTTGGACGAACCTTGACACCCGAGACCCTGGTCCGGGGAGTCCTCATCCCCTGGCGGGGTGTCCACCACCAGCCTCTCGCGGGACAGGGGGCTGGTCTCGTCTTCTGTGCCCAGGATGACGGCCTTTGTGCTGGGGAGGAGCAGCGAGGTCTCTCTCTCTGGGGATTCATTCTCCAGGAAGCTGAAGCTGATGTCATGGGGAGAGGTGGTGCTGGGTGGTGTCAGGGGGGGCTCGGTGGGTGGGCCCTTGATGAAGTTGACCTTTAGCTCTTTGGTCCCCTTGACGACAGGGTTGATGCCGTCTCTCAGGGTGCTATGGATGTTCTCCACGTCGTCTCTCGGGAACTGTGTGCCGCCATCTTGGTTGTAGGGGACAAACTCATACATGCTGTCTTTGAGGGAGGCAGCATCCTGGAGGCTTTGGACATCGTTGACCCTCGATTCTGGGAGGAGGTCTAGAGATGGAGGGAACTTTCTTCCGTA
This sequence comes from Salmo trutta, assembly GCF_901001165.1. Classification (NCBI taxonomy): domain Eukaryota; kingdom Metazoa; phylum Chordata; class Actinopteri; order Salmoniformes; family Salmonidae; genus Salmo; species Salmo trutta. The sequence goes on from NC_042958.1 coordinate 3,051,460, forward strand.
TCCAGAGCCCTCCCCGAACTCAGCCCTGCAGCTGGCGAAGCTGTCCATGCTCGACAGGCTGCGTACTGCTTCGCTTTCCTTCAGTAGGGGCTCTGTCGAGGAAGAGGATGGGACTTCCTGCCTCTCCAGCTCCACTTCCTGTGAGGGCCGGGCCGGGGAGGGCGGGGACCCTGGGTGCTGTTGCCGCGAAGATACCGAGGTTGCCGTGGTGGCGGAGGTGCTCATAGTGCTCACAGAGCAGGAAGTGTTGAGGTTGGTAAAGGACTGAGACTTGGTCAGCTGGTTGAACATGATCTCTAGGTTCTGAGCGTTAAGAAGCTGAGAGGTACTGCCTCTGAATTCTGGGATACGTCCTCTATACTGAAAGCTACTGAGGGGCCTCCGCTCGGGGCTACCGCTGGTGGTGATGGTGATGCGGTGGGTGGACCCCAGGAGGACGGACTCGGGGTACTTCTTATCCAACAACCTCAGGCTGATGTCGGAGGCGGTGTGTCTGGGCGTGCCGGCCCAGCTGGGAGACAGGTGGTTGTCCTCTCCTCCTTTCTCCACGACTACATCCATCAGCTCCATACTCCGGGCGAACGCGTCCTTCAGGTTCATGGAGACGATACTACCGTTCCTCTTGGCCCTCTCCAGGGCCTCCCGCCTCTTTATGGCCTTCTCCTGCCTCTTCTGCTCCTTGTAGAACTCAGAGAAGTTGTTGACGATAATGGGGATGGGCAGAGCGATGACCAACACCCCGGCGATACAGCAGAGACCCCCGACTATCTTACCCAGCAGAGTCTGAGGGTAGATGTCACCGTAACCCACCGTAGTCATAGTGATGGTGGCCCACCAGAAGGAGGCGGGGATGCTGGTAAACTTGGTGGCGTCTTCGTCCTTCTCGGCGAAGAAGACGAGGCTGGAGAAGATCATAATGCCCATGGCCAGGAAGAGGATGAGCAGGCCCAGCTCGTTGTAACTCCGCCTCAGGGTGAAGCCTAGATTACATTACATTACATTAGAAAAACTTGAATGTTCTCAATGAGGCAAACGCCAGTGTTTCTTCATCCTGGTTCTATGGACCTAAACTTACATTTCTTTCCCCTTGCACTAGACACCTGATTCCACGAATCAACTCAGCTGCGTAGTGCTAGGGAAAAAACTAAAATGTGCACCACTTTGGGTCCCCAGGACCAGGATTAAGATACACCGGGATAAACAACATGCATACAGACCAAGAGACTGCAGCCCTGTTGAATGCCTGGCCAGCTTCAGAATCCTCAATATTCTCATGATCCGGAATATCTGCACCACACGCCGGACGTTCTGGAACTGTAGAACGCTCTTGTTGGATTCCGTCAGGAAGATAGTGACGTAATAAGGGAGGATGGCCAGCAGGTCAATGATGTTCAGGGGACCTTTAAGACAGAGGGAGAGAAAGAGAAGGAGAGAGCGACTTTTGACTTTTTTGTCTTTCTTTAATGAAACATTCTCATTTCATTAAAACCTCACCACCCCTTAAAACAAAACACCCCAAAAATCTCTTGTACTGCATACATGTACCATACTCACCTTGCCCTCTACACCACGATACAAAACAACACCACACATCACAATAACCAAAATCTCACCACTTCTACAACCGTATATCCAACCCATCTTCCCCAGCTATACAGACAGCCCCCCCCAACACACCATATCTCCTGAAACATCTTCCCCAGCTATACAGACAGCCCCACCAACACACCATATCTCCTGAAACATCTTCCCCAGCTATACAGACAGACCCCCCCAACACACCATATCTCCTGAAACATCTTCCCCAGCTATACAGACAGCCCCCCCAACACACCATATCTCCTGAAACATCTTCCCCAGCTATACAGACAGACCCCCCCAACACACCATATCTCCTGAAACATCTTCCCCAGCTATACAGACAGACCCCCCCAACACACCATATCTCCTGAAACATCTTCCCCAGCTATACAGACAGACCCCCCCAACACACCATATCTCCTGAAACATCTTCCCCAGCTATACAGACAGACCCCCCCAACACACCATATCTCCTGAAACATCTTCCCCAGCTATACAGACAGCCCCCCAACACACCATATCTCCTGAAACATCTCCCCCAGCTATACAGACAGACCCCCCCAACACACCATATCTCCTGAAACATCTCCCCCAGCTATACAGACAGCCCCCCAACACACCATATCTCCTGAAACATCTCCACACTTTTCATAATTTATAGAAGTCAAATTCCACTCTAAGGCGCGCAGAGACCATCCCATTAAACAATAGTAAAGGGTCTGTTATCCCCCCACCTTTGACCCTGTTCCTCCTTGTTAGCCAAATCGACAACTTTGCCTGAGCAAACAGAAAATTCAACAAAATACATTTGGCCTTCTCCTTATTTGAAAACCTGTATCCCATTATAAATATCCCAACAGTAAAAACCTCCTCCAACCTCTCCCACAGACATTCCAACAGAGACATTAATGATATTAACCTGGCGCACACAGAAAACACATGAATCACAGTTTCTTTCATTTTACACAGAAAGGATACCCCTGCCTGATTCCCGGTTCAACCCGTGCCAACCAGTGGTTAGTGGCCAGGGCTCCATGAAGAACCCTCCACTGGAGGTCCCCTGACTTCTTTGGTACTGGGGGTTTGTAAAGCCCCCTCCATCTAAAACCCACCATACTTTCTGCCCCACATACCCCCTGCCACTGATGTGCCTTCACTCCTGTTAGGCTCCTAATGTCCCTTACCTTAATGCAGAGGTTGTACAGGGCTTTACCTTCCACCGCCTCAAACTCCCCCAGGCTCGGAGGGTTAAATTCTAACAAGTCCTGAGTACACATAGGATCACACATTTCTGCCCTATAGAACTCAGCATAAAACTCCACAGTTCGCTCCCGCATCTCACCCACCACAGAGGTCACACGCCGTTCAGACAGCCGAAGACAATGCATACCCTTGGCTTCACGGCTCGGTCTTTCCAAACCAAAGAAGAAGGAGCTGGGAGCATCCATCTCCTTGAGCATGGAGAACCTAGCTCTTACAAGTGCTCCCTTTGCTTTAACCTGGAAAAAACTGCCCAGGTCCCTAAATTAGCCTGGAGGCCTACATTGCCTTGCCCCACCATCTCTACCTCCATCTCGCTAATACACCGCTCTACTCTCCTAGCCTCTGAGGATGAGAGAGCTGTGTACTGTTGACAGAAAAGCCGAATTTGGACTTTCCCCACATCCCACCATTGACTCAGAGACTCATACTCCTCTCTTCGCTGCCTCCACCTTTCCCAAAATGTCTGGAAACCTGAGCAAAAAGTGGCATCTTGTAAGAGCTTTACATTAAACTTACAATAGGATGCGTGCCGGGGCCCTGGTGAAATAGACAGCCGAGCCATGGTTATGTGATGATCAGAAAACCCCACCGGGAGAATGGTAGCGCCCAACAGCCTATTGCTCTTTTCTCTCCAAAACTCTTGAACGTGCCGTCCTTGGCCAGCTCTCCTGCTATCTCTCTCAGAATGACCTTCTTGATCCTAATCAGTCAGGTTTCAAGACTGGGCATTCAACTGAGACTGCTCTTCTCTGTGTCACGGAGGCTCTCCGCACTGCTAAAGCTAACTCTCTCTCCTCTGCTCTCATCCTTCTAGACCTATCTGCTGCCTTTGATACTGTGAACCATCAGCTCCTCCTCTCCACCCTCTCCGAGTTGGGCATCTCCGGCGCGGCCCACGCTTGGATTGCGTCCTACCTGACAGGTCGCTCCTACCACGTGGCGTGGCGAGAATCTGTCTCCGCACCACGTGCTCTCACCACTGGTGTCCCCCAGGGCTCTGTTCTAGGCCCTCTCCTATTCTCGCTATACACCAAGTCACTTGGCTCTGTCATATCCTCACATGGTCTCTCCTATCACTGCTATGCAGACGACACACAATTAATCTTCTCCTTTCCCCCTTCTGATAATGTCACGTCCTGACTAGCAGATGGAGCTATTGTTTTAGTGTTGGGGTCAGGACGTGGCAGTTTTTGTGTATGTGAATGTTTGATTGTTGATTTGGGACTTCCAATTGAAGGCAGGTGTGTTGAGCTGCCTTTGATTGGAAGTCCTATATAGGTGTGTGTGTTTTTCTTTGGGGTTGTGGGTGGTTGTGTTTTGCACTGCGTTTTTTAGCCTGCAAACTGTTGGTGCTGTTGTGTTTATTGTTTCCTGTGGATGCGTTACTCCTTTTGTTGGGTAATTAAAAATGAGAATTCACATACCTGCTGCGCCTTGGTTCATTTCAGAAGACAGCTGTTACAGATAACCAGGTGGCGAATCGCATCTCTGCATGTCTGGCAGACATATCAGTGTGGATGACGGATCACCACCTCAAGCTGAACCTCGGCAAGACGGAGCTGCTCTTCCTCCCGGGGAAGGACTGCCCGTTCCATGATCTCGCCATCACGGTTGACAACTCCCTTGTGTCCTCCTCCCAGAGTGCTAAGAACCTTGGCGTGATCCTGGACAACACCCTGTCGTTCTCCACTAACATCAAGGCGGTGACCCGATCCTGTAGGTTCATGCTCTACAACATTCGCAGAGTACGACCCTGCCTCACACAGGAAGCGGCGCAGGTCCTAATCCAGGCACTTGTCATCTCCCGTCTGGATTACTGCAACTCGCTGTTGGCTGGGCTCCCTGCCTGTACCATTAAACCCCTACAACTCATCCAGAACGCCGCAGCCCGTCTGGTGTTCAACCTTCCCAAGTTCTCTCACGTCACCCCGCTCCTCCGCTCTCTCCACTGGCTTCCAGTTGAAGCTCGCATCCGCTACAAGACCATGGTGCTTGCCTACGGAGCTGTGAGGGGAACGGCACCTTCGTACCTTCAGGCTCTGATCAGGCCCTACACCCAAACAAGGGCACTGCGTTCATCCACCTCTGGCCTGCTCGCCTCCCTACCTCTGAGGAAGCACAGTTCCCGCTCAGCCCAGTCAAAACTGTTCGCTGCTCTGGCACCCCAATGGTGGAACAAGCTCCCTCACGATGCCAGGACAGCGGAGTCACCACCTTCCGGAGACACCTGAAACCCCACCTCTTTAAGGAATACCTGGGATAGGATAAAGCAATCCTTCTAACCCCCCCCCCTCCCCCCTTAAAAGATTTAGATGCACAATTGTAAAGTGGTTGTTCCACTGGATATCATAAGGTGAATGCACCAATTTGTAAGTCGCTCTGGATAAGAGCGTCGGCTAAATGACTTAAATGTAAATGTAAATGTAATGCTCCGATTCCTAGACATGTAAAACCGATCTAGTTGGGCTGCACTCACCCTAGTCCCCAAAACCTTCACCCATGTATACTGTCTTGTGCCAGGATGTTTAGTTCTCCAAACATCCACTAGGTCGAACTGATTAATGATGTCTCTCAACACTCCCACTGAGCCTGAATGAGGCTCTTCCCCATTTCTGTCTTTCGTAAAATCCATCATACAGTTCCAGTCCCCGCCGACCACCAGCGTCTCCTCAGGCGCTACCTGTGAGAGTTCCTGTCTAAGACTCCCAAATAGAACCCCTCGTTCTCTCCCTGTATTAGGCGCATACACATTTATAAAGACAAAACCCATGTTGTTAATTTCTGCTTTTACTTCAAGCAGCCTACCCCTACACACCTCCTTTGAGGAGCACATTTTTACAGACAGACCCGGTACAAAAAGGACCCGCCACCCCTGCACTAAGATTTGTCCCATGGCTCAACACACTTGCCACTTTCCACCAAAGCCCCCAGTCGACTTCATTCAATACATCACTATGTGTCTCCTGCAGAAACAACACCTGTACTTTTTATGTTTTACACATTCACCCAACACACTCCTCTTTCCCACATCTCTGGCTCCATTTATATTGAGCGAGCCTACCCAAAGAGTCTCCATGAGAAGTGGGAGAAAAGCCAGCAAAGAAAGAGACCAATAGCAAAGCTCATAAAGCCCCAGTGCCAGAGAAAAACTATTAATCTAAAACAGCGTCTGAAGGTCGAACTTTACGCACTGTTGTGACCCACTTCCTCAACCTAAACCGTTTCCTGGGTGAGAGGACACCATGCCCCTAATTTTTTTATAGCATGTTGTACTGATCTTACAAACTTTCTCGGATCAGAAAAAAAAGCCTCGAGATTAAAATTGTTCCCCTTGGTCTCATTCAGGAACCTTGTCAGTTCCGTCACTGTGTACTTTGACCCCTCTGCTTGACTGGCTGGCAGCTCCGGACCCATTGAGGAGGAGTCTGAAAAAAAGCCTCCTCATCATCCTCTTCCTCAGACCCACCTTCCTCCTCCTCATCTCCCATCCTGACCACCTGCCCTTCCTCTCTGGTCATGGCCTCCCCCCGCAACACCAGGCAAAGGTTCCTTGGTGCCTTTGATGACACCAGCCTCTCCCCACCCAACTCTTTTCTTCTCCCCCTTTATCCTCTTCCGCTTAACAGCCTGACTAGACCCAGCCTCATCTACACCACCATCTATAACCTGACTAGACCCAGCCTCATCTACACCACCACCATCTATAACCTGACTAGACCCAGCCTCATCTACACCACCACCATCTATAACCTGACTAGACCCAGCCTCATCTACACCACCATCTATAACCTGACTAGACCCAGCCTCATCTACACCACCATCTATAACCTGACTAGACCCAGCCTCATCTACACCACCATCTATAACCTGACTAGACCCAGCCTCATCTACACCACCATCTATAGCATGACTAGACCCAGCCTCATCTACACCACCATCTATAACCTGACTAGACCCAGACTCATCTACACCACCATCTATAACCTGACTAGACCCAGCCTCATCTACACCACCACCATCTATAACCTGACTAGACCCAGCCTCATCTACACCACCATCTATAACCTGACTAGACCCAGCCTCATCTACACCACCATCTATAACCTGACTAGACCCAGCCTCATCTACACCACCATCTATAACCTGACTAGACCCAGTGTCATCTATACCACCATCTATAACCTGACTAGACCCAGCCTCATCTACACCACCATCTATAACCTGACTAGACCCAGCCTCATCTACATCACCATCTATAACCTGACTAGACCCAGACTCATCTACACCACCATCTATAACCTGACTAGACCCAGCCTCATCTACACCACCACCATCTATAACCTGACTAGACCCAGCCTCATCTACACCACCATCTATAACCTGACTAGACCCAGGCCTCATCTACACCACCATCTATAACCTGACTAGACCCAGCCTCATCTACCCACCACTATAACCTGACTAGACCCAGCCTCATTCTACACCACATCTATAACCTGACTAGACCCAGCCTTCATCTACCCCACCATCTATAAACCTGACTAGACCCAGCTCATCTACACCACCATCTATAACCTGACTAGACCCAGCCTACTCTACACCACCAATCTATAACCTGACTAGACCCAGCCTCATCTACACCCCATTCTATAACCTGACTAGACCCACTCATCTACACCACCATCTATAACCTGACTAGACCAGCCTCATCTACACCACACATCTATAACTGACTAGACCCAGCCTATCTACACCACCATCTATAACCTGACTAGACCCAGCCTCATCTACCACCATCTAACCTGACTACACCCAGCCTCACCTACACCACATATATAACCTGACTAGACCCAGCCTCATCTACACCACAATCTATAACCTGACTAGACCCAGCCTCATCTACACACACCATCTAAACTGACTAGACCCAGCCTCACCTACATCACCACCATCTATAACCTGACTAGACCCAGCCTCCTACACCACCATCTATAACCTGACTAGACCCAGCCTCATCTACACCACATCTATAACCTGACTAGACCCAGCCTCATCTACACCCCATCTATAACCTGACTAGACCCAGCTCATCTAACCACCATCTATAACCTGACTAGACCCAGCCTCATCTACAACCATCTATAACCTGACTAGACCCAGCCTCTCCTACACCACCACACCATCCATAACCTGACTAGACCCTGCCTCATCTACTACAACCACCACCTATAACCTGACTTAGACCTCAGCCTCATCGATCACCACCAGCTATACCTGAACTAGACCCCTCATCTACAACCACCACCATCTATACCTGACTAGAACCCAGCCTCATCTACAACCACCATCTATAACCTGACTAGACCCAGCCTCACTACACCACCACCATCATAAACCGGACTAGACCAGCCTCATCTACACCAGACACAACCCATCTATAACCTGACTAGGCCAGCCTCATCTACCAACCACATCTATAACCGACTAGACCCAGCCTCAACCTACAGCAACACCACCACATCTATAACCTGACTAGAACCCAGCCTCATCTACACCACCATATCCATAACCTGACTAGACCCAGCCTCATGTTACAACCCACCATCTATAACCTTGACATAGACGCCAGCCTCATCTACAACCACACATCGATAACCTGACTAGACCCAGCCTCATCTACACCACCATCTATAACCTGACTAGACCCAGCCTCATCTACACCACCACCATCTATAACCTGACTAGACCCAGTCTCAACTACACCACCATCTATAACCTGACTAGACCCAGCCTCATCTACACCCACCACCATCTATAACCTGACTAGACCCAGCCTCATCTACACCACCATCTATAACCTAACTAGACCCAGACTCATCTACACCACCATCTATAACCTGACTAGACCCAGCCTCATCTACACCACCATCTATAACCTGACTAGACCCAGCCTCATCTATACCACCATCTATAACCTGACTAGACCCAGCCTCATCTATACCACCATCTATAACCTGACTAAACCAGCCTCATCTACACCACCACCATCTATAACCTGACTAGACCCAGCCTCATCTACACCACCATCTATAACCTGACTAGACCCAGCCTCATCTACACCACCATCTATAACCTGACTAGACCCAGCCTCACCTACACCACCATCTATAACCTGACTAGACCCAGCCTCATCTACACCACCATCTATAACCTGACTAGACCCAGCCTCATCTACACCACCATCTATAAACCTGACTAGACCCAGCCTCATCTACACCACCATCTATAACCTGACTAGACCCAGCCTCATCTACACCACCACCTCTATAACCTGACTAGACCCAGCCTCATCTACACCACCATCTATAACCTGACTAGACCCAGCCTCATCTACACCACCACCATCTATAACCTACTAGACCCAGCCTCATCTACACCACCACCATCTATAACCTGACTAGACCCAGCCTCATCTACACCACCACCATCTATAACCTGACTAGACCCAGCCTCATCTACACCACCATCTATAACCTGACTAGACCCAGCCTCATCTACACCACCACCATCTATAACCTGACTAGACCCAGCCTCATCTACACCACCACCATCTATAACCTGACTAGACCCAGCCTCATCTACACCACCATCTATAACCTGACTAGACCCAGCCTCATCTACACCACCATCTATAACCTGACTAGACCCAGCCTCATCTACACCACCATCTATAACCTGACTAGACCCAGCCTCATCTACACCACACCATCTATAACCTGACTAGACCCAGCCTCATCTACACCACCATCTATAACCTGACTAGACCAAGCCTCATCTACACCACCATCTATTACCTGACTAGACCCACCTCATCACACACCACCATCTATAACCTGACTAGACCCAGCCTCATCTACACCACCACCATCTATAACCTGTCTAGACCCAGCCTCATCTACAACCACCATCTATAACCTGACTAGACCCAGCCTCATCTACACCACCATCTATAACCTGACTAGACCCAGCCTCATCTACACCACCATCTATAACCTGACTAGACCCAGCCTCATCTACACCACCACCATCTATAACCTGACTAGACCCCAGCCTCATCTACACCACACCATCTATAACCTGACTAGACCCAGCCTCATCTACACCACCATCTATAACCTGACTAGACCCAGCCTCATCTACACCACCATCTATAACCTGACTAGACCCAGCCTCATCTACACCACCACCATCTAGAACCTGACTAGACCCAGCCTCATCTACACCACAATCTATAACCTGACTAGACCCAGCCTCATCTACACCACCATCTATAACCTGACTAGACCCAGCTCACCTACACCACCATCTATAACCTGACTAGACCCAGCCTCATCTACACCACCATCTATAACCTGACTAGACCCAGCTCATCTACACCACCATCTACACCACCATTAACGACTAGACCCAGCCTCACCTAACACCACCATCTATAACCTGACTAGACCCAGCCTCATCTACACCACCACCATACTATAACTGGACTAGACCCAGCCTCATCGACACCAACCATCATAACCTGACAGTACCCAGCCTCACTACACCACATCTATAACCTGACTAGACCCAGCCTCATCTACACCACCACCATCTATAACCTGACTAGACCCAGCCTCATCTACACCACCACCATCTATAACCTGACTAGACCCAGCCTCATCTACACCACCACCAATCTATAACCTGACTAGACCCAGCCTCATCTACACCACCATCTATAACTGACTAGACCCAGCCTCATCTACACCACCATCTATAACCTGACTAGACCCAGCCTCATCTACACCACCATCTATAACCTGGACTAGACCCAGCCTCATCTACACCACCACCATCTATAACCTGACTAGACGCCCAGCCTCATCTACACCACCATCTATACCTGACTAGACCCAGCCTCATCTACACCACCACCATTATAACCTGACTAGACCCAGCCTCATCTACACACCATCTATAACCTGACTAGACCCAGCCTCATCTACACCACCCATCTATAACCTGACTAGACCCAGCCTCATCTACACCACCATCTATAACCTGACTAGACCCAGCCTCATCTACACCACCACCATCTATAACCTGACTAGACCCAGCCTCATCTACACCACCATCTATAAACCTGACTAGACCCACCCCTCATCTACACCACCATCTATAACCTGACTAGACCCAGCCTCATCTACACCACCATCTATAACCTGACTAGACCCAGCCTCATCTACACCACCATCTATAACCTGACTAGACCCAGCCTCATCTACACCACCATCTATAACCTGACTAGACCCAGCCTCATCCTACACACCACCATCTATAACCTGACTAGACCCAGCCTCATCTACACCACCATCTATAACCTGACTAGACCCAGCCTCATCTACACCACCATCTATAACCTGACTAGACCCAGCCTCATCTACACCACCATCTATAACCTGACTAGACCAGCCTCATCTACACCACCACCATCTATAACCTGACTAGACCCAGCCTCATCTACACCACCACCATCTATAACCTGACTAGACCCAGCCTCATCTACACCACCAGCTATAACCTGACTAGACCCAGCCTCATCTACACCACCATCTATAACCTGACTAGACCCAGCCTCATCTACACCACCACCATCTATAACCTGACTAGACCCAGCCTCATCTACACCACCATCTATAACCTGACTAGACCCAGCCTCATCTACACCACCATCTATAACCTGACTAGACCCAGCCTCATCTACACCACCATCTATAACCTGACTAGACCCAGCCTCATCTACACCACCATCTATAACCTGACTAGACCCAGCCTCATCTACACCACCATCTATACCTGACTAGACCCAGCCTCATCTACACCACCATCTATAACCTGACTAGACCCAGCCTCATCTACACCACCACCATCTATAACCTGACTAGACCCAGCCTCATCTACACCACCACCATCTATAACCTGACTAGACCCACACCACCATCTATAGACCTGACTAGACCCAGCCTCAGCTACACCACCATCTATAACCTGACTAGACCCCAGCCTCATCTACAACCACCATCTATAACCTGACTAGACCCAGCCTCATCCTACACCACCATCTATAACCTGACTAGACCCAGCCTCATCTACACCACCATCTATAACCTGACTAGACCCAGCCTCATCTACACCACCATCTATAACCTGACTAGACCCAGCCTCATCTACACCACCACCATCTATAACCTGACTAGACCCAGCCTCATCCTACACCACCACCATCTATAACCTGACTAGACCCAGCCTCATCTACACCACCACCATCTATAACCTGACTAGACCCAGCCTCATCTACACCACCCATCTATAACCTGACTAGACCCAGCCTCATCTACACCACCATCTATAACCCTGACTAGACCCAGCCTCATCTACCACCACCATCATAACCTGACTAGACCCAGCCTCATCTACACCACCATCTATAACCTGACTAGACCCAGCCTCATCTACACCACCATCTATAACCTGACTAGACCCAGCCTCATCTACACCACCACTCTATAACCTGACTAGACCCACCATCTATAACCTGACTAGACCCAGCCTCATCTACACCACCATCTATAACCTGACTAGACCCAGCCTCATCTACACCACCATCTATAACCTGACTAGACCCAGCCTCATCTACACCACCATCTATAACCTGACTAGACCCAGCCTCATCTACACCCACCATCTATAACCTGACTAGACCCAGCCTCATCTACACCACACCATCTATAACCTGACTAGACCCAGCCTCATCTACACCCACCATCTATAACCTGACTAGACCCAGCCTCATCTACACCACCATCTATAACCTGACTAGACCCAGCCTCATCTACACCACCACCATCTATAACCTGACTAGACCCAGCCTCATCTACACCACCATCTATAACCTGACTAGACCCAGCCTCATCTACACCACCATCTATAACCTGACTAGACCCAGCCTCATCTACACCCCCATCTATAACCTGACTAGACCCAGCCTCATCTACACCACCATCTATAACCTGACTAGACCCAGCCTCATCTACACCACCATCTATACCCTGACTAGACCCAGCCTCATCTACACCACCATCTATAACCTGACTAGACCCGACTAGACCAGCTCATCTACACCCCACCATCTATAACCTGACTAGACCCAGCCTCATCTACACCACCATCTATAACCTGACTAGACCCAGCCTCATCTACACCACCATCTATAACCTGACTAGACCCAGCCTCATCTACACCACCATCTATAACCTGACTAGACCCAGCCTCATCTACACCACCACCATCTATAACCTGACTAGACCCAGCCTCATCTACACCACCATCTATAACCTGACTAGACCCAGCCTCATCTACACCCCCACATCTATAACCTGACTAGACCCAGACTCATCTACACCACCATCTATAACCTGACTAGACCCAGCCTCATCTACACCCACCATCTATAACCTGACTAGACCCAGCCTCATCTACACCACCATCTATAACCTGACTAGACCCAGCCTCATCTACACCACCACCATCTATAACCTGACTAGGCCCAGCCTCATCTACACCACCATCTATAACCTGACTAGACCCAGCCTCATCTACACCACCCCATCTATAACCTGACTAGACCCAGCCTCATCTACACCCACCATCTATAACCTGACTAACCCAGCCTAATCTACACCACCACCATCTATAACCTGACTAGACCCAAGCCTCATCTACACCACCATCTATAACCTGACTAGACCCAGCCTCATCTAACACCACCATCTATAACCTGACTAGACCCAGCCTCATCTACACCACCATCTATAACCTGACTAGACCCAGCCTCAGCTACACCACCACCATCTATAACCTGACTAGACGCAGCCTCATCTACACCACCACCTCTATAACCTGACTAGACCCAGCCTCATCTACACCACCACAATCTATAACCTGACAGACCCCAGCCTCACCTACACCACATCTATAACCTGACTAGACCCAGCCTCATCTACACCACCCCATCTATACCTGACTAGACCCAGCCTCACCTACACCACCATCTATAAACCTGACTAGACCCAGCCTCATCCTACACCACATCTATAACCTGACTAGACCCAGCCGCATCCTACACCACCCATCTATACCTGACTAGACCCAGCCTCATCTACACCACCACCATCTATAACCTGACTAGACCCAGCCTCATCTACACCACCATCTATAACCTGACTAGACCCAGCCTCATCTACACCACCATCTATAACCTGACTAGACCCAGCCTCATCTACACCACCCATCTATAACCTGACTAGACCCAGCCTCATCACACCACCACCATCTATAACCTGACTAGACCCAGCCTCATCTACACCACCATCTATAACCTGACTAGACCCAGCTCATCTACACCACCACATCTATAACCTGACTAGACCCACGCCTCATCCACCTACACCACCATCTATAACCTGACTAGACCCAGCCTCATCTACACCACCACCATCTATAACCTGACTAGACCCAGCCTCATCTACACCACCACCATCTATAACCTGACTAGACCCAGCCTCATCTACACCACCACCATCTATAACCTGACTAGACCCAGCCTCACCTACACCACCATCTATAACCTGACTAGACCCAGCCTCACCTACACCACCATCTATAACCTGACTAGACCCAGCCTCATCTACACCACCACCATCTATAACCTGACTAGACCCAGCCTCACCTACACCACCATCTATAACCTGACTAGACCCAGCCACATCCACACCACCATCTATAACCTGACTAGACCCAGCCTCATCTACACCACCACCATCTATAACCTGACTAGACCCAGCCTCATCTACACCACCACCATCTATAACCTGACTAGACCCAGCCTCATCTACACCACCAGCACACACCTGACTAGACCCAGCCCTCATCTACACCACCATCTATAACCTGACTAGACCAGCTAATCTTACAACACCCATCTATAACCTGACTAGACCCAGCCTCATCTACACCACCAAATCATATAACCTGACTAGACCCAGCCTCATCTACACCACCATCTATAACCTGACGAAGCCCAGCCTCATCTACACCCCACCATCTATAACCTGACTAGACCCAGCCTCAATATACACCACCATCTATAACCTGACTAGACCCAGCCTCATCTACCACCACCATCTATAACCTGACTAGACCCAGCCTCATCTACACCACCACTCTATAACCTGACTAGACCCAGCCTCATCTACACCACCACCATCTATAACCTGACTAGACCCAGCCTCATCTACACCACCACCATCTATAACCTGACTAGACCCAGCCTCACCTACACCACCATCTATAACCTGACTAGACCCAGCCTCACCTACACCACCATCTATAACCTGACTAGACCCAGCCTCATCTACACCACCACCATCTATAACCTGACTAGACCCAGCCTCACCTACACCACCATCTATAACCTGACTAGACCCAGCCACATCCACACCACCATCTATAACCTGACTAGACCCAGCCTCATCTACACCACCACCATCTATAACCTGACTAGACCCAGCCTCATCTACACCACCACCATCTATAACCTGACTAGACCCAGCCTCATCTACACCACCATCTATAACCTGACTAGACCAGCCTCATCTACACCACCACCATCTATAACCTGACTAGACCCAGCCTCATCTACACCACCATCTATAACCTGACTAGACCCAGCCTCATCTACACCACCACCATCTATAACCTGACTAGACCCAGCCTCATCTACACCACCATCTATAACCTGACTAGACCCAGCCTCATCTACACCACCATCTATAACCTGACTAGACCCAGCCTCACCTACACCACCATCTATAACCTGACTAGACCCAGCCTCATCTACACCACCATCTATAACCTGACTAGACCCAGCCTCATCTACACCACCATCTATAACCTGACTAGACCCAGCCTCATCTACACCACCATCTATAACCTGACTAGACCCTGCCTCATCTACACCACCATCTATAACCTGACTAGACCCAGCCTCCTCTACACCACCACCATCTATAACCTGACTAGACCCAGCCTCATCTACACCACCATCTATAACCTGACTAGACCCTGCCTCATCTACACCACCATCTATAACCTGACTAGACCCAGCCTCCTCTACACCACCACCATCTATAACCTGACTAGACCCAGCCTCATCTACACCACCATCTATAACCTGACTAGACCCTGCCTCATCTACACCACCATCTATAACCTGACTAGACCCAGCCTCATCTACACCACCATCTATAACCTGACTAGACCCAGCCTCATCTACACCACCATCTATAACCTGACTAGACCCAGCCTCATCTACAACCACCATCTATAACCTGACTAGACCCAGCCTCATCTACACCACCATCTATAACCTGACTAGACCCAGCCTCATCTACACCACCATCTATAGCCTGACTAGACCCAGCCTCATCTACACCACCATCTATAGCCTGACTAGACCCAGCCTCATCTACACCACCATCTATAGCCTGACTAGACCCAGCCTCATCTACACCACCATCTATAACCTGACTAGACCCAGCCACATCCACACCACCATCTATAACCTGACTAGACCCAGCCTCATCTACACCACCATCTATAACCTGACTAGACCCAGCCTCATCTACACCACCATCTATAGCCTGACTAGACCCAGCCTCATCTACACCACCATCTATAGCCTGACTAGACCCAGCCTCATCTACACCACCATCTATAGCCTGACTAGACCCAGCCTCATCTACACCACCATCTATAACCTGACTAGACCCAGCCTCATCTATTTACTAGAAAAGGAAAAATTGAAAGAAAAGACCAAGGCGAGAACCAAGAAAATAAGTTAGGACACTAAACACTCAAACTCCAAAAAACTTGAGAGAGAGAGATTTTCTCTTAAATGTTTTTTAACAAGACGTTACTCAAGTGCCAGCAACATTTATTTGTTGTTTATTTTAGCAGGAAATATAATTGAGAACACATTCTCTTTTACAATAATGAACTGGCATCAACCAGCTGAATTGCAACTAAATTAGACTAAAACGCAAACCCAATATACAATCAATGAAATAGGTTAAAACCTCTTACATCTACACGTTCCGCTAGCGGAACGTCTGCTCCAATATCCAATGATGGGCGGGGCGCGAAATACAAACTCCTCTAAAATCCGAAAACTTCCATTTTTCAAACATATGACTATTTTACAGCTATTTAAAGACAAGACTCTCCTTTATCTAACCACACTGTCCGATTTCAAAAAGGCTTTACAGCGAAAGCAAAACATTAGATTATGTCAGCAGAGTACCCAGCCAGAAATAATCAGACACCCATTTTTCAAGCTAGCATATCATGTCACATAAACCCAAACCACAGCTAAATGCAGCACTAACCTTTTATGATCTTCATCAGATGACACACCTAGGACATTATGTTATACAATACATGCATGTCTGTTCAATCAAGTTCATATTTATATAAAAAAACAGCTTTTTACATTAGCATGTGACGTTCAGAACTAGCATTCCCACCAAACACTTCCGGTGATTTTACTAAATTACTCACGATAAACGTTCACAAAAAGCATAACAATTATTTTAAGAATTATAGATACAGAACTCCTCTATGCACTCGATATGTCCGATTTTAAAATAGCTTTTCGGATGAAGCACATTTTGCAATAATCTAAGTACATAGCCCAGCCATTACGGGCTAGCTATTTAGACACCCAACCAGTTTAGCCTTCACCAAAATCACATTTCCTATAAGAAAAATGTTCTTACCTTGCTTGTTCTTCGTCAGAATACACTGCCAGGACTTCTACTTCAATAACAAATGTAGGTTTGGTCCCAAATAATCCATCGTTATGTTCCAACAGCGGCGTTTTGTTCGTGCGTTCTAGACACTATCCCAACGCTAAATCTCGGCCACGAGCATGACTCAGAATGTGACAAAAAAATTCTAAATATTCCATTACCGTACTTCGAAGCATGTCAACCGCTGTTTAAAACCAATTTTTATGCAATTTATCTCGTAGAAAAGCGATAATATTCCGACCGGGAATCTGCCTGTCTGTATACTGAGGGAAAAACCGAAAGCCGGGGGCGGGGCGGGTCGCGAGCGTAAGGCTTAGTCCATTGAGTGACCACTTAGCTTTTGCTCTCTATTGTTTCAGCCAGGGCTTTGAATTACGTCATTCCTGTTTTTCCCGGGCTCTGAGACTCCATTGGAGACGTGGGAAGTGTCACGTAAGAGCAGAGATCCTTTGTAAAAGATAGAGAGAATCAACAAGGGCAAGAAATGTTCAGACAGGGTACTTCCTGAACAGAACCTTCTCAGGTTTTTGCCTGACATAGGAGTTCTGTTATACTCACAGACACCATTCAAACAGTTTCAGAAACTGTGGAGTGTTTTCTCTCCAAAGCTAATAATTATATGCATATTCTAGTTTCTGGGCAGGACTAATAATCAGATTAAATCGGGTACGTTTTTTATCCAGCCGTGAAAATACTGCCCCCTAGCCATAAGAGGTTAAATAAAAACCAAAATCATCACCATCCATCCTGCAATGGATCAGAACCAGTTTAGTTGTAAGGCAGGTCTGGCCTATATGACCTGGCCGCAGATCAGTTTGTACTATCAAACATGATAATGAGTTGACAAGATGGCGCAAATAGATCTGGGACCAGGCTAGCGTATATATATATATATATATCTACCTTTGAAGAACTTCCATTTGTTGGGTGAGGAGAGGAAGCGGAGGAGGTACTCCATGGTAAACCAGGCGATACAGATGGCTTCTACATGGGCCAGCTGGGGGTTGTCGTTGGCCTGGCCAAACTCATCTAGCACCTGGAGCTCTGGTAGGGTGTTGAGGGACAAGGCGATAGTGGAGAGAATGATGAACAAGATAGACAGGATGGCCAGGATCTGGAGGAAGGAGAGAGAGAGAGAGGGAAGGAAAGAAGGAGGGAGAGAGAGAGAGAGAGAGGGAGGGTGAGAGAGAGAGAGAGGGGAGAGGGACAGAGAGAGGGGGGAGGGGGAGAGAGGGAGGGGATAGCGAGTGAGAGGGAGGGAGGGTGGGAGGGGGAGAGAGAGAGCGAGAGGGAGGGCAGGGAGGGGGAGGGAGGGGTAGAGAGGGAGGGAGAGAGGGAGAGAAATTCAATGCAAACCCTCCAACCCAAAAAGGCCTGTGGTGTTGATGGTATCCTCAATGAAATGGTAAAATACACAGACCACACACTCCAATTGCTATACTAAAACTCTTTAACATCATCCTGAGCTCTGGCATCTTCCCCAATATTTGGAACCAAGGACTGATCACCTCAATCCACAAAAGTGGAGACAAATTTGACCCCAATAATTACCGTAGGATATGCGTCAACAGCAACCCTGGGAATATCCTCTGCATTATCATTAACAGCAGACTCGTACAATTCCTCAGTGAAAACAATGTACTGAGCAAATGTCAAATTGGCTTTTTACCAAATTACTGTACGACAGACCACGTATTCACCCTGCACACCCTAACTGACAAACAAACAAACCAAAACAATGGCAAAGTCTTCTCATGCTTTGTTGATTTCAAAAACGCTTTTGACTCAATTTGGCATGACGGTCTGCTATACAAATTGATGGAAAGTGGTGTTGGGGGAAAAACATACGACATTATAAAATCCATGTACACAAACAAGTGTGTGGTTAAAAATGACAAAAAACACACACATTTCTTTCCCACAGGGCCGTGGGGTGAGACAGGGATGCAGCTTAAGCCCCACCCTCTTCAACATATATATCAATGAATTGGAGAGGGCACTAGAACAGTCTGCAGCACCCTGCCTCACCCTACTAGAATCTGAAGTCAAATGTCTACTGTTTGCTGATGATCTGGTGCTTCTGTCCCCAACCAAGGAGGGCCTACAGCAGCACCTAGATCTTCTGCACAGATTCTGTCAGACCTGGAACCTGACAGTAAATCTCAGTCAGACAAAAATAACGGTGTTCCAAAAAAGGTCCAGTTGCCAGGACCACAAATACAAATTCCATCTAGACACCGTTGACATAGAGCACACAAACTGGGGTATGTACCCCCAGGGGTACGCACAATGCCGTCGGGGGTACGCCAAACAAAAATGTAATTCACATTAAAACATTTTTTTTATCTTTTCCAACAGGCCTATACATTTGGGTGTGGTTTTATTCACGCCTGAGTCGCCTCGTTTCACTGCCAAAATAAAATTAAACCATCTAGTGTTCAGCGAAATAACAACACAATGTCAAATACAGGAAGTCAAATAATTAACATCCAATCACATTAACCGTTACTCTCTCACGGGAATTCCACTAACGGTCCGTATGTAGCCAAACGTAGCTGCTGCTCACGTTGGTGTCTGTACTGATGGCGCAAAAGCCATGACAGGGAGACATAGTGGAGTGGTAACGCGCGTGCAAGCAATTGCTCCCGATGCCACCTGGGTCCACTGCAGCATCCACCAAGAGGCTCTTGCTGCCAAGGGAATGCCTGACACCTTGAAAGACGTTTTGGACACTACAGTGAAAATAGTTAACTTTGTTAAAGCAAGGGCCCTGAACTCTCGTGTATTTTCTGCACTATGTAATGATATGAGCAGCGACCACGAGCAGCATACAGAAGTGCGCTGGTTATCAAGGGGCAAAGTATTGACATGCTTTTTTTAAAATTGAAAGACGAGCTTAAAGTTTTCTTTACTAACCATAATTTTCACTTGTTTGACCGCTTGCATGATGACGAGTTTCTCACACGACTGGCTTATCTGGGTGATGTTTTTTATCGCCTGAATAATCTGAATCTAGGATTACAGGGACTCTCCGCAACTATATTCAACATGCGGAACAAAATGGAGGCTATGATTAAGAAGTTGGAGCTCTTCTCTGTCTGCATTAACAAGGACAACACACAGGTCTTTCCATCATTGTATGATTTTTTGTGTGCAAATGAACTCAAGCTTATGGACAATGTCAAATGTGATATAGCGAAGTAACTGAGTGAATTGGGTGCGCAATTACGCAGGTACTTTCCCGAAACGAACGACACAAATAACTGGATTCTTTATCCCTTTCATGCCCTGCCTCCAGTCCACTTACCGATATCAGATCGAAATTGCAACAAGCGGTTCTGTGAAAATGTAATTTAATCAGAAGTCACTGCCAAATTTCTGGATTGCGCTCAGAGTATCCTGCCTTGGCAAATCGCATTGTTAAGACACTGATGCCTTTTGCAACCACATACCTATGTGAGAGTGGATTCTCGGCCCTCACTAGCATGAAAACGAAATACAGGCACAGACTGTGTGTGGAAAATGATTTAAGACTGAGACTCTCTCCAATACAACCCACTATTGCAGAGTTATGTGCATCCTTTCAAGCGTTCAACACCATAGTGCCCTCAAAGCTCATCAATAAGCTAAGGACCCTGGGACTAAATACCTTCCTCTGCAACTGGAATCTAGACTTCCTGACGGGCCGCCCCCATGTGGTGAGAGTAGGTAGCAATACATCTGCCACGCTGATCCTCAACACGGGGGCCCCTCAGGGGTGCGTGCTCAGTCCCCTCCTGTACTCCCTGTTCACCCACGACTGCACAGCAAGGCACGACTCCAACACCATCATTAAGTTTGCCGATGACACAACAGTGGTAGGCCTGATCACCAACAACTACGAGACAGCCTATAGGGAGGAGGTCAGTCCTGGCAGTGTGGTGCCAGGACAACAACCTCTCCCTCAATGTGATCAAAACTAAGGAGATGATTGTGGACTACAGGAAAAGGAGGCCCGAGCACGCCCCCATTCTCATCGATGGGGCTGCAGTGGAGCAGGTTGAGAGCCTCAAGTTCCTTGGTGTCCACATCACCAACAAACTAACATGGTCCAAGCACACCAAGACAGTTGTGAAGAGGGCACGAAAAAACCTATTCCCCCTCAGGAGACTAAAAAGATTTGGCATGGGTCCTCAGATCCTCAAAAGGTTCTACAGCTGCACCGTCGAGAGCATCCTGACTGGTTGCATCACTGGCAACTGCTTGGCCTCCGACCGCAAGACACTACAGAGGGTAGTGCGTACGGCCCAGTACATCACTGGGGCCGAGCTTCCTGCCATCCAAGACCTCTATACCAAGCGGTGTCAGAGGAAGGCCCTAAACATTGTCAAGACTCCAGCCACCCGAGTCATAGACTGTTCTCTCTGCTACCACATGGCAAGTGGTAGCAGAGCGCCAAGTCTAGGTCCGAGAGGCTTCTAAACACCTTCTACCCCCAAGCCATAAGACTCCTGAACATCTAATCAAATGGCTACCCAGACTATTTGCATTTTCCCCCCCTCCCCCTCTTTTACGCTGCTGCTACACTCTGTTATTATCTGTACATAAGTCACTTTAATAACTCTATCCACATGTATATATTACCTCAATTACCTGGACTAACCGGTGCCCCCACACATTGACTCTGTACTGGTACCCCCTGTATATAGTCTCGCTATTGTTATTTTACTGCTGCTCTTTAATTATTTGTTACTTTTATTGAATTTTTTTGTTGTTGGTATTTTTCTTAAAACTGCATTGTTGGTTAAGAGCTTGTAAGTAAGCATTTCACTGTAAGGTCTACTACACCTGTTGTATTCAGCATTTCACTGTGAGGTCTACTACACCTGTTGTATTCAGCATTTCACTGTGAGGTCTACACCTGTTGTATTCAGCATTTCACTGTAAGGTCTACTACACCTGTTGTATTCAGCATTTCACTGTAAGGTCTACTACACCTGTTGTATTCAGCATTTCACTGTAAGGTCTACACCTGTTGTATTCAGCATTTCACTGTAAGGTGTACTACACCTGTTGTATTCAGCATTTCACTGTAAGGTCTACTACACCTGTTGTATTCAGCGCATATAAATACACAAATACAATTTGATTTGATAAAGGGAATAAGCCATTTCATAATGATGGTTAATTATTATAACTAAAACCAGGGTCACTCCTAAGGTATGATTGTTACGGCTCTAAGCCAAATGGCATCTTATTTCTTATCTAGTGTTGGGGGCAACATCAACATTTTTTTTCTAGAGGCAAGCCGAAGGTCGGAGAGGAAAGTCTACGCCCATTTGTCAGTGATTGGTCAACAGTAGAGATTCTTCAATTAAGTCTTTGTCGTCGTTCAACGAGAGACGACTCATTTTGATGCACATTTTTTCATTGAGACTATATAGATAGATAGATAGATGATACTATCTATCTATCTATCTATCTATCTATCTATCTATCTATCTATCTATCTATCTATCTATCTATCTATCTATCTATCTATCTATCTATCTATCCATCCATCCTGAATGCCAAGCGTCACTTCTGGAGGAAACCTGGCACAATCAGGGGAGAAGGGCCTTGGTCAGGGAGGTGACCAAGAACCCGATGGTGACTCTGATGAAACCACTCTTTGGCCTGAATGCCAAGCGTCACGCCTGGAGGAAACCTGGCACCATCCCTACGGTGAAGCATGGTGGTGGCGGCATCATGCTGTGGGGATGTTTTTCAGTGGCAGGGACTGGGAGACTAGTCAGGATCGAGGGAAAGATGAACGGAGCAATGTACAGAGAGATCCTTGATGAAAACCTGCTCCAGAGCGCTCAGGACCTCAGACTGGGGCGAAGGTTCACCTTCCAACAGGACAACGACCCTAAGCACACAGCCAAGACAATACAGGTGTGGCTTCGGGACAAGTCTCTGAATGTCTTTGAGTGGCCCAGCCAGAGCTCGGAAATTGAAACCGATCTAACATCTCTGGAGAGACCTGAAAATAGCTGTGCAGCGACGCTCCACATCCAACCTGACAGAGTTTGACAGTATCTGCAGAGAAGAACGGGAGAAAGTCCACAAATACAGGTGTGCCAATCTTGTAGCGTCATACCCAAGAAGACTCGAGGCTGTAATCACTGCCGAAGGTGCTTCAACAAAGTACTGAGTAAAGGGTCTGAGTACTTATGTAAATGTAATATTTCATAATTTTATTTTAAACCTGTTTTTGCTTTGTCATTATGGGGTATTGTAGTGTAGATTAATGAGGGAAAAAAGCAATTGAATTAATTTTAGAATACATTTGTCAAGGAGTCTGAATGCATGACAGAAAAGAGAAGCTCTTCCTCTAACACATATCTCAATCCAAAGGAAAAAACTCTCTCTCTCTCTCTCTCTCTCTCTGCGTCCCTCCTCCTCTTTCTCTCTCTCTCCCTCTTTCTCTCTCTCTCTGCCAGCCTCCTCTTTCTCTCTCTTTCTCCCTCCTCTCTCTCTCTCTCTCTCTCTCTCTGCGTCCCTCCTCTTTCTCTTTATGTCTCTCTGCCTCCTTTATTTCTCTCTCTCTCTATTTCTCTTTCTCTCTCCCTTCTCTCCCTCTCTCTCTATCTCTCTCTCTCTCTCTCTCCTCTCTCTGCCTCCCTCCTCTTTCTCTCTCTCTCTGCCTGCCTCCTCTTCTCTCTCTCTCTCTGCCTCTCTCCTCTTTCTCTCTCTCTCTGCCTCCCTCCTCCTCTCTCTCTCTGCCTGCTTCCTCTTTCTCTCTCTCTCTGCCTCTCTCCTCTTTCTCTCTCTCTCTGCCTCTCTCTTTCTCGCTCTCTCTGCCTCCCTCCTCCTCTTTCTCTCTCTGCCTCCCTCCTCCTCTTTCTCTCTCTGTCTCCTCCTCTTCCTCTCTCTGCCTCCTCCTCTTCCTCTCTCTGCCTGCCTCTTCTTTTCTCTCTGCCTGCCTCTTCTTTTCTCTCTGCCTGCCTCTTCTTCTCTCTCTGCCTCCCTCTTTCTCTCTCTCTGCCTGCCTCTTCTTCTCTCTCTGCCTGCCTCCCTCTTTCTCTCTCTCTCTGCCTGCCTCCCTCTTTCTCTCTCTCTCTGCCTGCGTCCCTCTTTCTCTCTCTCTGCCTGCGTCCCTCTTTCTCTCTGCCTGCTTCCCTCTTTCTCTCTCTCTCTGCCTGCCTCCCTCTTTCTCTCTCTGCCTGCCTCCCTCTTTCTCTCTCCCTCTCTGCCTGCCTCCCTCTTGCTGGATAACATTTACAGCAGGAATATTGAGGCAGTGAGAGATATAACCCTTTGCTTGAAGAGGTCCTCTTGTAGAGCCATACGAGGTAATCTTGGTTTTTGTAGAGCCATACAAGGTCATCTTGGTTTTTGAATCAGCATTTCAATGGAAGCCATGTTGGCACCGGAAGTTACAGGGCAGTGGATGGTGAACAGTTCAGGTTGTTCGCAGCCTATTCTTCTGTCCCATGAAATGCTCCTCTGAATCTGAATCAGACAGAGATCCCTGGACTTACACTAGCTTGGTCTCTAGGTTACACTAGCTTGGTCTCTAGGTTACACTAGCTTGGTCTCTAGGTTACACTAGCTTGGTCTCTAGGTTACGCTAGCTTGGTCTCTAGGTTACGCTAGCTTGGTCTCTAGGTTACGCTAGCTTGGTCTCTAGGTTACGTTAGCTTGGTCTCTAGGTTACGCTAGCTTGGTCTCTAGGTTATGGTCTCTAGGTTACGCTAGCTTGGTCTCTAGGTTACACTAGCTTGGTCTCTAGGTTACGCTAGCTTGGTCTCTAGGTTACGCTAGCTTGGTCTCTAGGTTACGCTAGCTTGGTCTCTAGGTTACGCTAGCTTGGTCTCTAGGTTATGGTCTCTAGGTTACGCTAGCTTGGTCTCTAGGTTACACTAGCTTGGTCTCTAGGTTACGCTAGCTTGGTCTCTAGGTTACGCTAGCTTGGTCTCTAGGTTACGCTAGCTTGGTCTCTAGGTTATGGTCTCTAGGTTACGCTAGCTTGGTCTCTAGGTTACGCTAGCTTGGTCTCTAGGTTACGCTAGCTTGGTCTCTAGGTTACACTAGCTTGGTCTCTAGGTTACGCTAGCTTGGTCTCTAGGTTACGCTAGCTTGGTCTCTAGGTTACGCTAGCTTGGTCTCTAGGTTACGTTAGCTTGGTCTCTAGGGTACGTTAGCTTGGTCTCTAGGTCACGCTAGCTTGGTCTCTAGGTTACACTAGCTTGGTCTCTAGGTTACGCTAGCTTGGTCTCTAGGGTACGTTAGCTTGGTCTCTAGGTCACGCTAGCTTGGTCTCTAGGTTACACTAGCTTGGTCTCTAGGTTTTTTATTTTTTTTTTATTTTTTTATTTCACCTTTATTTAACCAGGTAGGCAAGTTGAGAACAAGTTCTCATTTACAATTGCGACCTGGCCAAGATAAAGCAAAGCAGTTCGACAACATACAAAAACACAGAGTTACACATGGAGTAAAACAACATACAATCAATGATGCAGTAGAAAAAAATAAGACTATATACAATGTGAGCAAATGATGTGAGATAATGGAGGTAAAAGCAAAAAAATGCCATGGTGGCAAAGTAAATAAAGTATGGCAAGAAAAAAACACTGGAATGGTAGATTTGTAGTTTGAAGAAAGTTAAAGTTAAAATATAAATATAAATAATATGGTGCAAAGGAGCAAAATAAATAAAATAAATAAATACAGTAGGGGAAAAGGTAGTAGTTTGGGCTCAATTAAAGATGGGCTATGTACAGGTGCAGAGATCTGTGAGCTGCTCTGACAGCTGGTGCTTAAAGCTAGTGAGGGAGATAAGTGTTTCCAGTTTTAGAGATTTTTGTAGTTCGTTCCAATCATTGGCAGCTGAGAACTGGAAGGAGAGACGACCAAAGGAGGAGTTGGCTTTAGGGGTGACCAGAGAGATATACCTGCTGGAGCGCGTGCTACAGGTGGGTGCTGCTATGGTGACCAGTGAGCGGAGATAAGGGGGGACTTTACCTAGCAGGGTCTTGTAGATGACCTGGAGCCAATGTGTTTGGCGACGATGATGAAGTGAAGGCCAGCCAACGAGAGCATACAGGTCGCAGTGGTGGGTTGTATATGGGGCTTTGGTGACAAAACGGATGGCACTGTGATAGACTGCATCCAGCTTGTTGAGTAGGGTATTGGAGGCTATTTTGTAAATGACATCGCCGAAGTCGAGGATTGGTAGGATGGTCAGTTTTACGAGGGTATGTTTGGCAGCATGAGTGAAGGATGCTTTGTTGCGAAATAGGAAGCCAATTCTAGATTTCACTTTGGATTGGAGATGATTGATGTGAGTCTGGAAGGAGAGTTTACAGTCTAACCAGACACCTAGGTATTTGTAGTTGTCCACAAATTCTAAGTTAGAACCGTCCAGAGAAGTGATGCTGGATGGGCGGGCAGGTGCAGGCAGCGATCGGTTGAAGAGCATACATTTAGTTTTACTTGTGTTTAGGAGCAGTTGGAGACCACGGAAGGAGAGTTGAATGGCATTGAAGCTCGTCTGGAGGGTTGTTAACACAGTGTCCAAAGAAGGGCCAGAAGTATACAGAATGGTGTCGTCTGCGTAGAGGTGGATCAGAGATTCACCAGCAGCAAGAGCGACATCATTTATGTATACAGAGAAAAGAGTTGGCCCAAGAATTGAACCCTGTGGTACCCCCATAGAGACTGCCAGAGGTCCAGACAGTAGGCCCTCCGATTTGACACACTGAACTCTGTCAGAGAAGTAGTTGGTGAACCAGGCGACGCAATCGTTTGAGAAACCAAGGCTACTAAGTCTGCCGATGAGGATGTGGTGATTAACAGAGTCAAAAGCTTTGGCCAGGTCAATGAATACGGCAGCACAGTAATGTTTCTTATCGATGGCGGTTACGATGTCGTTTAGGACCTTGAGCGTGGCTGAGGTGCACCCATGACCAGCTCTGAAACCAGATTGCATAGCGGAGAGGGTGCGGTGGGATTCAAAATAGTCGGTAATCTGTTTGTTGACTTGGCTTTCGAAGACCTTAGAAAGGCAGGGTAGGATGGATATAGGTCTGTAGCAACTTGGGTCAAGAGTGTCACCTCCTTTGAAGAGGGGGATGACAGCAGCTGCTTTCCAATCTATGGGAATCTCAGACGACACGAAAGAGAGGTTGAACAGGCTAGTAATAGGGGTTGCAATAATTTCGGCAGATAATTTTAGAAAGAAAGGGTCCAGATTGTCAAGCCCAGCTGATTTGTAGGGGTCCAGATTTTGCAGCTCTTTCAGAACATCAGCTGAATGGATTTGGGAGAAGGAGAAATGGGGGAGGCTTGGGCGAGTAGCTGTGGGGGGTGCAGTGCTGTTGAATGCAGTAGGGGTAGTTAGGTGGAAAGCATGGCCAGCCGTAGAAAAATGCTTATTGAAATTCTCAATTATAGTGGGCTTATCGGTGGTGACAGAGTTTCCTATCCTCAGTGCAGTGGGCAGTTGGGAGGAGGTGTTCTTATTCTCCATGGACTTTACAATGTCCCAGAACTTTTTAGAGTTGGAGTTGCACGAAGCAAATTTCTGTTTGAAAAAGCTAGCCTTGGCGTTTCTAACTGCCTGTGTGTATTGGTTTCTAACTTCCCTAAAAAGTTGCATATCGCGGGGGCAGTTCGATGCTAATGCAGAACGCCACAGGATATTTTTGTGTTGGTTAAGGGCAGTCAGGTCTGGGGAGAACCAAGGGCTATATCTGTTCCTGGTTCTAAATTTCTTGAAAGGGGCATGCTTATTTAAGATGGAGAGGAAGGCATTTTTAAAAAATAACCAGGCATCCTCTACTGACGGGATGAGGTCAATATCCTTCCAGGATACCAGGGCCAGGTCGATTAGAAAGGCTTGCTCGTTGAAATGTTTCAGGGAGCGTTTGACAGTGATGAGTGGAGGTCGTTTGACCGCTGACCCATTACGGGTGCAGGCAATGAGGCAGTGATCGCTGAGATCTTGGTTGAAAACAGCAGAGGTGTAATTAGAGGGCACATTGGTTAGGATGATATCTATGAGGGTGCCAGTGTTTGCGGCTTTGGGGTTGTACCTGGTGGGTTCATTAATAATTTGTGTGAGATTGAGGGCATCAAGCTTGGATTGCAGAATGGCTGGGGTGTTAAGCATGTCCCAGTTTAGGTCGCCTAGTAGCACAAGCTCTGAAGATAGATGGGGGGCAATCAGTTCACATATGGTGTCCAGAGCACAGCTAGGGGCCGAGGGGGGTCTATAGCAGGCGGCAACGGTGAGAGACTTGTTTTTGGAGAGGTGGATTTTTAAAAGTAGAAGTTCAAATTGTTTGGGTACAGACCTGGATAGCAGGACAGAACTCTGCAAGCTATCTCTGCAGTAGATTGCAACACCGCCCCCTTTGGTCGTTCTATCTTGTCTGAAAACGTTGTAGTTAGGGATGAAGATTTCACAGTTTTTGGTGGACTTCCTAAGCCAAGATTCAGACACAGCCAGGACATCCGGGTTGGCAGAGTGTGCTAAAGCAGTGAATAAAACAAACTTAGGGAGGAGGCTTCTAATGTTAACATGCATGAAACCAAGGCTATTACGGTTACAGAAGTCATCAAAAGAGAGCGCCTGGGGAGTAGGTGTGGAGCCAGGCATTGAAGGGCCTGGATTCACCTCTACATCCCCAGCGGAGCAGAGAAGGATAAGTATGAGGGTACGGCTAAAAGCTATAAGAATTGGTCGTCTGTGACGTCCAGAATAGAGAGAAAAAGGAGCAGGTATCTGGGGGCGATAAAATAGCTTCAAGGTATAATGTACAGACAAAGGTATGGTGGGATGTGAGTACAGAGGAGGTAAACCTAGGCATTTAGTGATTATGAGAGAGATATTGTCTCTAGAAATATCATTGAAACCAGAAGATGTCATAGCATGTGTGGGTGGAGGAACTGAGAGGTTGGATAAGGTATAATGAGCAGGGCTAGAGGCTCTACAGTGAAATAAGCCAATAAACACTAACCAGAACAGCAATGGACAAGGCATATTGACATTAAGGAGAGGCATGCTTAGCCGAGTGATCAGAGGGTCCAGTGAGATTCAGACAGCTAGCTGGGCCATAGGTAGCAAGCTGGTGGAAGATGGGAGGGAGGTCTGTTTTTAGCCGCCTCGTGCGTTACGTTAGCTTGGTCTCTAGGTTACGTTAGCTTGGTCTCTAGGTTACGTTAGCTTGGTCTCTAGGTCACGCTAGCTTGGTCTCTAGGTTATGCTAGCTTGGTGTTGGTGAAATAGCGACTATAACCCTCTTAAATAGACAACTGTGGCCTGTGTGCTGCTTCTGTTCCTCCATCCCATCCCCCTGTCGCCCCCTCAACCCTTACCCAGTCTATTTCAAGCTTCAACTTATATATATTCAGACAATATTTGTTTGGTTTTTGTAAATGTTATTTTTATGGAGAGTATAGAGGGTGGAACGTTGGGTGGCATGAGATATTTATGGACTACATTCATTACTCCAACGTGGAGCCAGTTGAATGAACACGCCGGCACAAGAAAAGGCGACTGCAGAGCCCCGTGGCTGCACGTGCTGCGTCATTATGGTCTGGAAGGTTCCGACTCAGTGATGTGTCCAGATTCTCGCGCCGCTAGTGGGGAGAAAACAGCGAATAGAAGGATGTGAGGTAATAATGTGAGAAATTACAGTGAGGCTTCTTCAGTGTTCTCACATAGCTGTGTGTGCTTGTCCGTTTGTGTCCTCGGACACAGCTCAGTTCCAGAGAGAGAGAGAGAGATACATTTAGATACTTGGGAGTGACTGCATGTGAAGAATGACAAAAGATTTGTCGAAGGATCTTAGCAATATCTCCAACATCACTCAGTCTCACTAGCTTATTTATGAAAGATCTGAACTAGTGGATGAGTCACAAAACAAACGTTGTCGTCGCGTTATGGCACGGCATGCATACTGTACACACTTCACTCTGAATGCCAAATGGCACCCTATTCTTTATATAGGGCACTACTGTTGACCAGTGCCCTTGAGAGATACATTCAGACACCTCACTCTTTCTAATCGTTTGTATTCACAAGTTTCTTTTCAGGACCCTGTAGCAACCTGGACTACTGTAGACGTAAAGTAGTACACATAAATCATAGACACTCCATTTAGTATGATATGCTACGTTTCATATGGGATATATTAATGTGTGGATGTCCATCATCCATTTTGTATACTATGTTAGAAATTGCAAGTCTTACAATATGTTATGAACTTGCAAAATGTATGATATGTTACAAATTCCAATTTGTTCTGGCTAACATTAGCTAGATGGCTAATGCTAACATTAGCTCGGTGGCTAACATAAGCTACCTTAAGGGTTAGAGTTAGGGGTTAAGGTTATGGTTAAGGTTAGGAGTTAGGTTAAATAGTTCAGTTTAGGGGAAGGGAAGGGTTAGCCAACATGGTAAGTAGTTGCAAAGTTGATAATTAGCTAAAATGCCAAACTTGTCCATGATGAGTTTCCAACACGCTAGATGTTCGGGTTATACGCCCACCCGTCCAACACCGACCAACCACGCAACTGTCGTTTTTTTTGCCCTAAGTAAACTTCTTTCTTATGTAACCATACGAAATATATCATAGTAATTTAGTGTCCTGGATTTGCGTTTACTATATTACGTCTAGTCTATGAGACCAGGCTGCCTGTAGAGGAACCTTTGATGAAACAGATTGAGGGATCTATTTTCTGCTCGCGGTAGAGGAGGCGCAAGTGTGAAACGCACGTTAGTTTTCAATTTCGTCGTGTAAAAACTGCCGCAATATAATTTTCCAGTCCTTATGCCAGGTTCGGCAATTTACCTGTATAACATCAGCTGTCTCGTGCCGAGGTAGGAGGGGTGGTTAATATTGGAGGTGTGTCCTTAAAAAAACGTGCGTCAACATGCCAATTTCAATGAGCACAACAAGGGATATTTAAGAACGACCAAAGCTGATCTTACGGGATTGGCTATGGCATTGACTTTACTAGCGGAGGTCCACACTGTAACCTTATGTATATATGTATATCTGTAATGAATACTCAGGGAGAAAAAAGGTGCAGGTGTTTATTTCGCCTTCGCAGAAGGCAGGAATCGTGGTCACAGGCAGGAAATGGTCATACACAGGTAGACAAACAGGCAGGTGAATCAAAACTAGGACAAAAAGGTGTGGCAAGATGGCGGACTGAACGTAGCTATGGAGACCACCTCAAGATGAAAACGTAATATTCCATATCGATAAGTTAGACTAAATATTATCACTTCACAATCTGGTGGGTGATAACCTTCAATCTGGATAATAACACAAAACAAATCACAAGACTAGAGACATTTATCAACAAATATTTTCAAAAACAAGCAGCACCCAAACATGACAGGGGAAGCCATATCAACATGGCGGAGAGTAAGACAGGGGAACCTCTCTCAACATGACGGAGAGTAAGACAGGGTATCCCATCTCAACACGGCGGAGAGTAAGACAGGGGAACCCATCTCAACACGACGGAGAGTAAGACAGGGGAACCCGTCTCAACATGACGGAGAGTAAGACAGGGGAACCCGTCTCAACATGACGGAGAGTAAGACAGGGGAACCCGTCTCAACATGACGGAGAGTAAGACAGGGGAACCCGTCTCAACACGACGGAGAGTAAGACAGGGGAACCCGTCTCAACATGACGGAGAGTAAGACAGGGGAACCCGTCTCAACACGACGGAGAGTAAGACAGGGGAACCCGTCTCAACATGACGGAGAGTAAGACAGGGGAACCCGTCTCAATATGACGGAGAGTAAGACAGGGGAACCCATCTCAACACGACGGAGAGTAAGACAGGGTATCCATCTCAACACGACGGAGAGTAAGACAGGGGAACCCGTCTCAACATGACGGAGAGTAAGACAGGGGAACCCGTCTCAACATGACGGAGAGTAAGACAGGGGAACCCGTCTCAACATGACGGAGAGTAAGACAGGGAAACCCGTCTCAACATGACGGAGAGTAAGACAGGGGAACCCGTCTCAACATGACGGAGAGTAAGACAGGGGAACCCATCTCAACACGACGGAGAGTAAGACAGGGGAACCCATCTCAACATGACGGAGAGTAAGACAGGGGAACCCATGTCAACATGACGGAGAGTAAGACAGGGGAACCCGTCTCAATATGACGGAGAGTAAGACAGGGGAACCCATGTCAACATGACGGAGAGTAAGACAGGGGAACCCATGTCAACATGACGGAGAGTAAGACAGGGGAACCCGTCTCAATATGACGGAGAGTAAGACAGGGGAACCCGTCTCAACACGACGGAGAGTAAGACAGGGGAACCCGTCTCAACATGACGGAGAGTAAGACAGGGGAACCCATGTCAACACGACGGAGAGTAAGACAGGGGAACCCGTCTCAACATGACGGAGAGTAAGACAGGGGAACCCATGTCAGTGATGAAAAAGCTGCTACATTGGAGAAAGATACAAGCAAGCTAAAAGGGACAGTCAATAAGATTGAAACCAAAGTGAATGAACTTAAAAAGGAGAACATCGTTCTGAGAGAAGCCTTACTGGACATACAGACTAGATCCATGAGAGAGAATCTGGTACTTACAGGTATCCAAGAGAAAGAAGGAGAAGTTCTTGAATCTGTAGTTAGTGAGTTCCTCCTTACAGCGCTTCAGATTCCACGCCAAGCTATCTTCAAAATCCAACTCGAACGTGTACACCGCTTCGGACAGAGAGGGCAGAGGTATGAACGCCCAATCGTTGCCAAATTTGCTTTCTTTAAAGATAAAATAATGTTTAAAAACCTGGTTAAAAGACTTGCTGGCACGAAAATTGGCATGAATGATCAGTTCCCGCAGGAAATTGCATAACGGCGTAAAGTTCTGTATCCAATTTTCAAGGAAAACAGATTGAAAGGGAAACGAGTAGCCGTCGATAAACTAAATATTGATAATCAGTTGATCAGAGACACAAAGACTACTCCATGGCTATTCTAAAAATGACAAAGTTCTCATAGAGGAGGCAAATAATGAAACACACAATTCTAGTCCTGTTATGGCTTTTCTATATATCTTCAAATGTAACTAATTGGAACACAAAAGCACTAATTCAACATGGTGGAGATAAAAACACAGTAAACAGAAGGCACAGTATGTGTGGATGGTGTGGTGTGTGTTTATTTTTTGGTGTT
This sequence comes from Salmo trutta, assembly GCF_901001165.1. Lineage (NCBI taxonomy): Eukaryota > Metazoa > Chordata > Actinopteri > Salmoniformes > Salmonidae > Salmo > Salmo trutta. The sequence goes on from NC_042958.1 coordinate 3,085,460, forward strand.
TGGGAAAGTGTAGCATTGAGTGAGGAAGGAAATGGTTGCATATCCCAGAACCAATGTAAAGCTGTGAGCAGGGGGTGTGTGAGAGCTTTCAATCTTGTTCAGATGAGGGATATACATTTTAAAATGAATTATAAATCTTATTTAATTTATTTATTGTCCTATCGTGGTGGAACAGCGTTTTAAAATAAATTATACATTTAATTTATTTATTCTCCTATTATGGGGAACTACATTTAAAACATACATTTTACATCTAATTTATTAATTTATGATCCTATATTGATGGAACGGTCGGTCCACAACCCTAGACACCCACCTGAATGACCCAGATACTAAGGAGAAGTCCCTATCTGTTTTATGGGGCTGCTGTAAGCGGTCTCTATGCAGCCAAAATGCAGTCAGAGACCAAGAGCAGCACTGCCCCCTCTAGATTCTGAGCCCGCTTTGCAGGGTTGGTCCTGAAAAGCCAAAGCCCCCTGAAGGGAGAGCTTAATATACAAGGACATTCTCAAAGTTGCTAATGAGAACCTTGACGACCTTGCACCTAGCCGGTGGGAATTCCGGTGGGGTGACCCCCCACACCCAGGCAGTGGCAGTGCTGGCAACACTAGCTACAGTAACCCATGGGGAGGGGGATCACACTCGGACATTCAGAGAGGGGGTATATTATTGTGGCCCTGATGGCACAAAATCAAAAGTCTGACTGCATGGAGATGCTTGGGAATATGGTCAATACGGGGGACCATGTTGTGGGTGTTTCAGGGGAAAAGGGGGTATATCTGATCTCCATCATCTAGGACGTGGCAATGGTTAATAAAATCTCCCCATTTCTGCCCATTTTTTTTTTGCACTGTCTTGCAGGGCCTTCTCATACAGCTGCGACTGTATATGCATTCGTAAATCATTACCTTTCTTGAGTTGGGCTCTGGGATGGTGCAACTGTTGAGAATCCGAGTCTATGGTTGTTGTGGGGGAAAGGGGTTCAGTGTGTGGGTGTGTGTGTGTGTGTGTGTGTGTGTGTGTGTGTGTGTGTGTGTGTGTGTGGGTAGTATCCCACCACTGCTGCGAGGGAGTAAAACATGTTAGGGACAATATAGGATGATTCACAATAATTGCTTGCTAATATAATAAATGCTTGCAATAATGTAATTTTGGTAATGGCGAGACTGGTGAGAGGTAAAAATCCTTTCCATAAATTGCCTACATTACTACAAATATTAATAGCTAATTATGGAAAATAAGATAAACAGGATTTTTTAAATATATATATATATATATATATATATATATATATATATATATATATATATTTGATGGCTATATATAATACAAATCGAGGTGAGGGCGATGGAAATGCATTTGGTGGATCCCAGTCTCTCCGGTAAATAAGTAGTATAGCCAGTTGTAATTGTAATGGCCTAGTAGATAATAAGAAAGGACGATCAGTATTTACCTGGCTGAAAGAGAAGGAATATAATATCTATTATTTACAGGAAACCCATTCAACAATTTTAGATGAAGTTTTGCGGAAAATAGACTTGGGGGGGGGGGGCGAAATATATTTCTCCCTTGGGCAAAGAAATTCAAAAGGTGTGATGATATTAATTAACAGTAATTTTGATCCAAATGTGTAAATTGTCCAAACAGATCAAGGTAGATGGATTATTTTAAATATGTTATTGGACCATAAACAGATATGGCTCATTAACCTATATGGTCCAAATAATGGTGATCCAAGCGTCTTTGACAATATATATAAGAATTTATCAACTCTACAAGAGACACTGGACTCTATTATTATGGTGGGAGATTTTAATACGGTTTTAAATACCTCTATGGACCGGAAAGGAAATTATCCTGACCGAGTGAAATATACATGGAGGAGGTTTAATATCCTGACCTAGTGAGATATACATGGAGGTTTAATATCCTGACCTAGTGAGATATACATGGAGGAGGTTTAATATCCTGACCTAGTGAGATATACATGGAGGAGGTTTAATATCCTGACCTAGTGAGATATACATGGAGGAGGTTTAATATCCTGACCTAGTGAGATATACATGGAGGAGGTTTAATATCCTGACCTATTGAGATATACATGGCGGAGGTTTAATATCCTGACCTAGTGAGATATACATGGAGGAGGGTTAATATCCTGACCTAGTGAGATATACATGGAGGAGGTTTAATATCCTGACCTAGTGAGATATACATGGCGGAGGTTTAATATCCTGACCTAGTGAGATATACATGGCGGAGGTTTAATATCCTGACCTAGTGAGATATACATGGCGGAGGTTTAATATCCTGACCTAGTGAGATATACATGGAGGAGGTTTAATATCCTGACCTAGTGAGATATACATGGAGGAGGTTTAATATCCTGACCTAGTGAGATATACATGGAGGTTTAATATCCTGACCTAGTGAAATATACATGGAGGAGGTTTAATATCCTGACCTAGTGAGATATACATGGAGGAGGTTTAATATCCTGACCTAGTGAGATATACATGGAGGAGGTTTAATATCCTGACCTAGTGAGATATACATGGAGGAGGTTTAATATCCTGACCTAGTGAGATATACATGGAGGAGGTTTAATATCCTGACCTATTGAGATATACATGGCGGAGGTTTAATATCCTGACCTAGTGAGATATACATGGAGGAGGTTTAATATCCTGACCTAGTGAGATATACATGGAGGAGGTTTAATATCCTGACCTAGTGAGATATACATGGCGGAGGTTTAATACCCTGACCTAGTGAGATATACATGGCGGAGGTTTAATACCCTGACCCATTGAGATATACATGGCGGAGGTTTAATATCCTGACCTAGTGAGATATACATGGCGGAGGTTTAATATCCTGACCTAGTGAGATATACATGGCGGAGGTTTAATATCCTGACCTAGTGAGATATACATGGAGGAGGTTTAATATCCTGACCTAGTGAGATATACATGGAGGAGGGTTAATATCCTGACCTAGTGAGATATACATGGAGGAGGTTTAATATCCTGACCTAGTGAGATATACATAGAGGAGGTTTAATATCCTGACCTAGTGAGATATACATGGAGGAGGTTTAATATCCTGACCTAGTGAGATATACATGGCGGAGGTTTAATATCCTGACCTAGTGAGATATACATGGCGGAGGTTTAATATCCTGACCTAGTGAGATATACATGGAGGAGGTTTAATATCCTGACCTAGTGAGATATACATGGAGGTTTAATATCCTGACCTAGTGAGATATACATGGAGGAGGTTTAATATCCTGACCTAGTGAGATATACATGGCGGAGGTTTAATATCCTGACCTAGTGAGATATACATGGCGGAGGTTTAATATCCTGACCTAGTGAGATATACATGGCGGAGGTTTAATATCCTGACCTAGTGAGATATACATGGAGGAGGTTTAATATCCTGACCTAGTGAGATATACATGGCGGAGGTTTAATATCCTGACCTAGTGAGATATACATGGAGGAGGTTTAATATCCTGACCTATTGAGATATACATGGAGGAGGTTTAATATCCTGACCTAGTGAGATATACATGGCGGAGGTTTAATATCCTGACCTAGTGACATATACATGGCGGAGGTTTAATATCCTGACCTAGTGAGATATACATGGAGGAGGTTTAATATCCTGACCTAGTGAGATATACATGGAGGTTTAATATCCTGACCTATTGAGATATACATGGAGGAGGTTTAATATCCTGACCTAGTGAGATATACATGGCGGAGGTTTAATATCCTGACCTAGTGAGATATACATGGAGGAGGTTTAATATCCTGACCTAGTGAGATATACATGGCGGAGGTTTAATACCCTGACCTAGTGAGATATACATGGAGGAGGGTTAATATCCTGACCTAGTGAGATATACATGGAGGTTTAATATCCTGACCTATTGAGATATACATGGAGGAGGTTTAATATCCTGACCTAGTGAGATATACATGGCGGAGGTTTAATATCCTGACCTAGTGAGATATACATGGAGGAGGTTTAATATCCTGACCTAGTGAGATATACATGGAGGAGGTTTAATATCCTGACCTAGTGAGATATACATGGAGGAGGTTTAATATCCTGACCTAGTGAGATATACATGGAGGTTTAATATCCTGACCTAGTGAGATATACATGGAGGAGGTTTAATATCCTGACCTAGTGAGATATACATGGCGGAGGTTTAATATCCTGACCTAGTGAGATATACATGGCGGAGGTTTAATATCCTGACCTAGTGAGATATACATGGCGGAGGTTTAATATCCTGACCTAGTGAGATATACATGGAGGAGGTTTAATATCCTGACCTAGTGAGATATACATGGCGGAGGTTTAATATCCTGACCTAGTGAGATATACATGGAGGAGGTTTAATATCCTGACCTATTGAGATATACATGGAGGAGGTTTAATATCCTGACCTAGTGAGATATACATGGCGGAGGTTTAATATCCTGACCTAGTGACATATACATGGCGGAGGTTTAATATCCTGACCTAGTGAGATATACATGGAGGAGGTTTAATATCCTGACCTAGTGAGATATACATGGAGGTTTAATATCCTGACCTATTGAGATATACATGGAGGAGGTTTAATATCCTGACCTAGTGAGATATACATGGCGGAGGTTTAATATCCTGACCTAGTGAGATATACATGGCGGAGGTTTAATATCCTGACCTAGTGAGATATACATGGAGGAGGTTTAATATCCTGACCTATTGAGATATACATGGAGGAGGTTTAATATCCTGACCTAGTGAGATATACATGGAGGAGGTTTAATATCCTGACCGAGTGAGATATACATGGAGGAGGTTTAATATCCTGACCTAGTGAGATATACATGGCGGAGGTTTAATCAAGCTAATCGTCTTGATTACTTCCTTATATTCATTCTCAGAATGCGGTTGAATCATCACATAATTTGCATATATATTACTCTTACAGAATTTCCACGTGGGCGAGGATATTGGACACTTAATCAAAGCCTACGAAATGGTAAATTGTTTATCAGAAGAATTTATAACGGACTTTTTCAGACTTAACATACTGTAGGTACAGCAGATTTTTATTTAACCAGGTAGGCCAGTTGAGAACAAGTTCTCATTTACAACTGCGACCTGGCCAAGATAAAGCAAAGCAGTGCGACACAAACAACAACACAGAGTTACACATGGAGTAAAACAAGCGTACAGTCAATAACACAATAGAAAAAAATAAAGTCTATATACAGTGGGTGCAAATGGTGTGAGGAGGTAGGCAATAAATAGGCCATAGTAGCAAAGTAATTACAATTTAGCAGATTAACACTGGAGTGATAGATGTGCAGATGATGATGTGCAAGTAGAGATACTGGTGTGCAAAAGAGCAGCAAAGTAAATAAAAATAATATGGGGATGAGGTAGGTAGATTGGGTGGACTATTTACAGATGGCCTATGTACAGCTGCAGCGATCGGTCAGCTGCTCAGATAGCTGATGTTTAAAGTTGGTGAGGGAGATATAAGTCTCCAGCTTCAGCGATTTTTGCAGTTCCTTCCAGTCACTGGCAGCAGAGAACAATAAGATCCCCTTATTGTATGGGACGCTTTTAAATGTGCCTTTAGAGGCCATGCAATTCATTACTCATCTATAAAACAAAAGCAATTTAGGTCAAAAGATTCCATATTAACAAAGGAAATTGAAGGACTAACAGTACAGTTAGACAGCAATAAAAACGGCACCATAGAGGCACAGAATAAGTCAGAGGAAAAACTAAAAGAAATGGAGGAACTTATTCATGTAGTATATTATAAAAATAAAGTGAACTGGATGGAATATGGGGGAAAATGCACCAAATTCTTTTTCAATGTTCAACATAGAAATGCTACCAAACTTTTTTTATTGAAACTTATTACAAATGATGGAGTCATGCATGATTCATCGAATGATACTTTGAAAGAGGAAGTAAAGTACTTTAAGAGTATGTTTTCGTTTCAGTCTCCTCCATCTCCGCTAACCGAAGCTAATTGTACAGATTGTTTTCCTGTTAATAATGTAAAATATACATCTGTACAGAAAGACTCATGTCAAGGCCAAATTACAGAGGATGAACTTCTTGATGGAATTGAAGCCTTTAAGGCTGGGAAAACTCCAGGGCTGGATGGCATACCAGTAGAAGTATACAAAACTTTTTTGATCAAATCAAATTTTATTTGTCACATACACATGGTTAGCAGATGTTAATGCGAGTGCAGCGAAATGCTTGTGCTTCTAGTTCCGACCATGCAGTAATATCTAACAAGTAATCCAACCTAACAATTCCACAACAACTACCTTATGCACACAAGTGTAAAGGAATATATATACTCAGAGGACCCTTATTAGCATGCTTTAACCACTCCTATGTAAATGGTAGATTATCAGACACTCAACAACAAGGTCTGATTGAATTATTACTGAAACAGGATCCAAAGTGGTAAATATAAAGATCCAGTCCATTTAAAAAAAAAATTGGAGGCCTCTTTACACTTCAGTGTTGTGAGGAAAAATTCTAGCTAAATACTTGGCGCATAGAATTAAAAAAGGTACTGTCAGATATTATTCATCCTAATCAGACAGGTTGTTTACATGGACGATACATTGGAGATAATAAAAGACAAGTACTGGAAACAATAGAACACTATGAAATGTCGGGGACACCAGGCCTGGTTTTCATAGCTGATTTTGAAAAGGCTTTCGATAAAGTACGACTGAAGTTTATATATAAATACCTGGAATATTTCAATTTTGGAGAATCTCTTATAAAATGGGTTAAAGTTATGTATAGTAACCCTAGGTGTAAAATAGTAAATAATGGCTACATCTCAGAAGGTTTTAAACTGTCAAGAGGAGTAAAACAAGGGTGTCCACTATTGGCATATCTTTTTATTATTGCCATCGAAATGTTGGCTGTTAAAATTAGATCCAGCAATAACATTAAGGGGTTAGAAAGCCAAAGCTTAATTAAAAACAAAGGTGTCATTGCATGCTGATGATTCATGTTCTTTTAAAACCACAATTAGAATCCCTCCACAGCCTCATAGAGTATCTAGTATCTCATAGATACTCATACACTATCTATGTATCTATAGAGAATCTATGTTTCTAGTATCTACATACTCATAGAGTATCTAGTATCTTGCTATCCCCTCTGGATTAAAACCAAATGATATTACGTATTGGATCACAAAAAAAATGCTACTTTTACATTACCATGTAGTTTATTAATAAAATGGTCTGACAGGGATGTGGACATACTTGGTATACAAATCCCAAAAGAAAATGACCTCACTCCAATGAATTTTAATAGAAAGTTAGCAAAAATAGATAAGATCTTGCTACCGTGGAAAGGACAATACCTGTCAATTTGTGGGGAAAAAATCACCCTGATTAACTCTTTAGTCATGTCACAGTTTACCTATTTGCTTATGGTTTTGCCTAAACATTGTGACCTGCTTTTTAAATTATATGAACAAGAATATTCTATTTTATTTGGAATGGCAAGCCAGACAAAATTAAAAGGGCCTATTTATATAACGAATATGAATTCGGAGGACAGAAATGATTAAATATTAAAGCATTAGACCTCCCACTAAAGGCATCAGTCATACAAAAAAGTTATACTTAAATCCAAACTGGTTCTCTAGTAAATTGGTAGGAATGTCTCAAGAATGGCCTTTTCCCCCCTATTCAGATTACAACTGCTCACTTTCTGTATTTTGAAAACAAAATGATCTCCAAAATATCGTTATTTTTTAAACAAGCCTTAGAAAGTTGATTGCAATTTCAGTTTAATCCACCTCGAAAGACAGAACAAATAATACAACAAATATTGTGGTTAAACTCAAATATACTAATTGATTAAAAAAATGTATTTCTTGATAAAATGTTTAAGAAAAAGGTATATTTTTGTAAATTATATCATAAATAGGACTGGTGGAGTTATGTCACACATGCAGCTAACACAGACATATGGAAATGTCTGCTCTACCCAAAATTACAACCAACTAATTGCAGCAAGTAGAAGGGGGAAAAGTTAAGGAACTTGTCAGTCGGCCCTGTATTAAAGAACATAAATGGTTAAAGAAAATTGTGATAAATAAAAACATAGCAATTTCATTTCAGGACCAAAAAAAATGGACAGCTGTGCCATATAAATTGCAAAATAGTTGGGAAGAGATTTGCGATGTACCCATTCCACGGCACATGGTTTATGAACTGATACACAAAACGACGCCGGATTCAAAACTTCAAATTTTTCATTTTAAATTATTTTACAAAATTCTTGCAACCAATAGAATGTGATATATATATGGGGGAGACAATCTTCCCAGCTCTGCAGATTCTGCTGTGAGGAGGCAGAGTCATTAGATCATTTATTTTGGTATTGTCCATATGTAGCTCGTTTTTGGTCACAGGTCCAGGAATGGCTGAAGAATTGCAACGTTTGCCTAGAACTAACGCTGCAGATAGCAATACTGGGTGATTTGAAATCGTAGGCAATCAATAATATAATAATTATTTTAGCAAAACATTTTTCTTTAATTTACAATCTGTAGAAGCTATGAGAATAGAAAGGTTCAGTACCTTTGTGAAGCAAATATATGGCAAATAGAAATCCAAAATGGATGGTGTTAAGAGATAGATGGGAAGGGTTGAATGGAGCTGAAGGGTGGGACTAATAACAAGATAACCAATGTAAAACGTATGTAGGTTCAGAAATGGTGTGAAATAGCACAGTTAGAAATCGAACTGATGGACATATGCCACGTCCTGACCAGTATAAGGGGTTATTTGTTATTGTAGTTTGGTCAGGACGTGACAGGGGGCGTTTGGTTTATGTGTTCCGGGGTCTGTTGGTTTGTGTTCTATGTTAGTTATTTCTATGTTCTAGTCTAGTCCTTTTAGTTCTATGTTTAGGGTTTTGATGGACCTTCAATTGGAGGCAGCTGTTCCTCGTTGCCTCTGATTGAAGGTCCTATGTATAGGGGTGTTTTTGTATTGGGATTTGTGGGTAGTTGTTGCCTGTTTAGTGTATGTTCGCCTGACAGGTCTGTTAGTGTCGTTCGTTGCGTTTTTTTATACGTGTTTTGTTAGTTTTTTTCCTTCTTTTTAAAATAATAAAGAAGATGTGCATACACGTTCCCGCTGGTCCAATTCTTACGACATCCATGAAAATATCAGATATAAAGGACTAATGGATACTATGTGTGACCATTCAGAGGGTGAATGCGCAAGACAAAATATTTAAGTGCCTTTGAACAAGGTATGGTAGTAGGTGCCAGGTGCACCGGTTTGTGTTGAGAACTGCAACGCTGCTGGGTTTTTCACACTCAACAGTTTCCTGTGTGTATCAAGAATGGTCCACCACCAAAAGGACATGCAGCCAACTTGATATAACTGTGGGAAGCATTGGAGTCAACATGGACCAACATCCCTGTGGAACGCTTTCAACACCTTATAGAGTCCATGCCCCGACAAACTGAGGCTGTTCTGAGGGCAAAAGGGAGGAGGGGTGGAACTCAATATTCGGAAGGTGTTCTTAATGTTTTGTATAGTCAGTGTAGATTTGTGTGGTTTATCTCATCTCATTTCTGTGGAGACTCCCCCCCCAAAAATGAATATTTGTCCGAAGTGTTTGATCCGGAATATTGCGGCTTGGTGGGAAGGTCTTTGGAAAGTCACAGCAGCGTAGAACAGCTCTCTGTCAGAGCGGAGACCAGGAGAAAATTGGGGGAAAATGACATGACTAGACCTAATGGGATCTGTCTCTCTCGCTTTCTTTCTCTCTTGCTCTACTCTCTTTCACTTTGCCTCATCCTCTCTCTCTCTCTCTGTTTCGTTTACTTGCTCTCTCTCTCTCTGTATCATTCACTTGCTCTGTCTCTCTTTCTCTCTCTCTCTCTCCCTCCCGCCCTCCCTTTCACTCTCTCTCTCTCTCTGTTTCATTCACTTGCTCTCTCTCTCGCTCTGTTTCATTCACTTGCTCTCTCTCTCTCTCTCTCTCTCTCGCTCTCTCTCTCTCTCTCCTTGATGTTATAGCTCCCCTATCAGCCTTCTAGCCAATCAGTAGGCCTCTAGCCAATCTATGACGTTTATGACACAGATGTCTGTGTGAGTGAGGGAATGGAGGAGAGAGAGAGGAGTTTTATATCAGCGCTGATTAAAATATGTCCTTCCTCTGTGTCCTTTATCTGGGAGGCGAGAGGGGGAGG
>NC_042958.1:3223482-3235982 GCF_901001165.1 Salmo trutta
TTAGATGGTGGTGTAGATGAGGCTGGGTCTAGTCAGGTTATAGATGGTGGTGTAGATGAGGCTGGGTCTAGTCAGGTTATAGATGGTGGTGTAGATGAAGCTGGGTCTAGTCAGGTTATAGATGGTGGTGTAGATGAGGCTGGGTCTAGTCAGGTTATAGATGGTGGTGTGTAGATGAGGCGGTCTAGTCAGGTTATAGATGGTGGTGGTGTAGATGAGGCTGGGTCTAGTCGGTTATAGATGGTGGTGTAGATGAGGCTGGGTCTAGTCAGGTTATAGATGGTGGTGGTGTAGATGAGGCTGGGTCTAGTCAGGTTATAGAGTGGTGGTGTAGATGAGGCTGGGTCTAGTCAGGTTATAGATGGTGGTGTAGATGAGGCTGGGTCTAGTCAGGTTATAGATAGATGGTGGTGGTGTAGATGAGGGCGTCTAGTCAGGTTATAGATGGTGGTGTAGATGAGGCTGGGTCTAGTCAGGTTATAGATGGTGGTGTAGATGAGGCTGGGTCTAGTCAGGTTATAGATGGGGGTGGTGTAGATGAGGCTGGGTCTAGTCAGGTTATAGATGGTGGTGGTGTAGATGAGGCTGGGTCTAGTCAGTTTTAGATGGTGTGGTGTAGATGAGGCTGGGTCTAGTCAGGTTATAGATGGTGGTGTAGGTGAGGCTGGGTCTAGTCAGGTTATAGATGGTGGTGGTGTAGATGGGGCTGGGTCTAGTCAGGTTATAGATGGTGGTGTAGATGAGGCTGGGTCTAGTCAGGTTATAGATGGTGGTGTAGATGAGGCTGGGTCTAGTCAGGTTATAGATGGTGGTGTAGATGAGGCTGGGTCTAGTCAGGTTATAGATGGTGGTGTAGATGAGGCTGGGTCTAGTCAGGTTATAGGGTGGTGTAGATGAGCTGGGTCTAGTCAGGTTATAGATGGTGGTGTGTAGATGAGGCTGGGTCTAGTCAGGTTATAGATGGTGGTGGTGTAGATGAGGCTGGGTCTAGTCAGGTTATAGATGGTGGTGTAGATGAGGCTGGGTCTAGTCAGGTTATAGAGGTGGTGTAGATGAGGCTGGGTCTAGTCAGGTTATAGATGGTGGTGGTGTAGATGAGGCTGGGTCTAGTCAGGTTATAGATGGTGGTGGTGTAGATAAGGCTGGCTGGGTCTAGTCAGGTTATAGATGGTGGTGTAGATGAGGCTGGGTCTAGTCAGGTTATAGATGGTGGTGGTGTAGATGAGGCTGGGTCTAGTCAGGTTATAGATGGTGGTGTAGATGAGACTGGGTCTAGTCAGGTTATAGATGGTGGTGTAGATGAGGCTGGGTCTAGTCAGGTTATAGATGGTGGTGTAGATGAGGCTGGGTCTAGTCAGGTTATAGATGGGGGTGTAGATGAGGCGTGGTCTAGTCAGGTTATAGATGGTGGTGTAGATGAGGCTGGGTCTAGTCAGGTTATAGATGGTGGTGGTGTAGATGAGGCTGGGTCTAGTCAGGTTATAGATGGTGGTGGTGTAGATGAGGCTGGGTCTAGTCAGGTTATAGATGGTGGTGTAGGTGAGGCTGGGTCTAGTCAGGTTATAGATGGTGGTGTAGATGAGACTGGGTCTAGTCAGGTTATAGATGGTGGTGGTGTAGATGAGGCTGGGTCTAGTCAGGTTATAGATGGTGGTGGTGTAGATGAGGCTGGGTTAGTCATGTTATAGATGGTGGTGTAGATGAGGCTGGGTCTAGTCAGGTTATAATGGTGGTGTGTAATGAGGCTGGGGTCTAGAGTCGGTTATAGATGGTGGTGTAGATGAGGCTGGGTCTAACCAGGCTACAGATACTGGTGTAGATGAGGCTGGTCTAGTCAGGTTATTAGATGGGGGTGTAGCTGAGGCTGGTCCTAGTCAGGTTATAGATGGTGGGTGTAGATGAGGCTGGGTCTAGTCAGGTTATAGATGGTGATGTAGATGAGGCTGGGTCTAGTCAGGTATTAGATGGTGGTGTAGAATGAGGCTGGGGGTCTAGTCAGGTTATAGATGGTGGTGTAGATGTGGCTGGGTCTAGTCAGGTTATAGATGGGTGGTGTAGATGAGGCTGGGTCCTAGTCAGGTTATAGATGGTGGTGGTGTGGTGAGGCTGGGTCTAGTCAGGTTATAGATGGTGGTGTAGATGAGGCTGGGTCTAGTCAGTTATAGATGGTGGTGTAGATGAGGCTGGTCTAGTCAGGGTATAGATGGTGGTGGTAGATGAGGCTGGGTCTAGTCAGGTTATAGATGGTGGTGTAGATGAAGCTGGGTCTAGTCAGGTTATAGATGGTGGTGTAAGATGAGCTGGGTCTAGTCAGGTTATATGGTGGTGTAGATGAGGCTGGTCGTCGGTTATAGATGGGGGTGTAGATGTGCTGGGTCTAGTCAGGTTATAGATGGTGGTGTAGATGTGGCTGGGTCCTAGTCAGGTTATAGATGGTGGATGTAGATGAGGGCTGGGTCTAGTCAGGTTATAGATGGTGGTGTGTAGGTGAGGCTGGGTCTAGTCAGGGTTATAGATCGTGGTGTAGAGAGGCTGGGTCTAGTCAGGTTATAGATGGTGGTGTAGATGAGGGCTGGGTCTAGTCAGGTTATAGATGGTGGTGTAGATGAGTGCTGTGGTCTAGTCAGGTTATAGATGGTGGTGTAGATGAGCTGCGGTCTAGTCAGGTTATAGATGGTGTGGTGTAGATGAGGCTGGGTCTAGTCAGGTTATAGATGGTGGTGGTGTAGATGAGGCTGGGGTCTAGTCAGGTTATAGATGGTGGTGGTGTAGATGAGGCTGGGTCTAGTCAGGTTATAGATGGTGGTGTAGATGAGGCTGGGTCTAGTCAGGTTATAGATGGTGGTGGTGTAGATGAGGCTGGGTCTAGTCAGGTTATAGAGTGGTGGTGTAGATGAGGCTGGGTCTAGTCAGGTTATAGATGGTGGTGTAGATGAGGCTGGGTCTAGTCAGGTTATAGATAGATGGTGGTGGTGTAGATGAGGCTGGGTCTAGTCAGGTTATAGATGGTGGTGTAGATGAGGCTGGGTCTAGTCAGGTTATAGATGGTGGTGTAGATGAGGCTGGGTCTAGTCAGGTTATAGATGGTGGTGGTGTAGATGAGGCTGGGTCTAGTCAGGTTATAGATGGTGGTGGTGTAGATGAGGCTGGGTCTAGTCAGGTTATAGATGGTGGTGGTGTAGATGAGGCTGGGTTCTCAGTCCAGGTTATAGATGGTGGTGTAGGATGGCTGGGTCTAGTCAGGTTAGATGGTGGTGTATGAGCTGGTCGAGGTCAGGTATATGTGTGTGTAGATGGGGCTGGGTCTAGTCAGGTTATAGATGGTGGTGTAGATGAGGCTGGGTCTAGTCAGGTTATAGATGGTGGTGGTAGATGAGGCTGGGTCTAGTCAGGTTATAGATGGTGGTGTAGATGAGGCTGGGTCTAGTCAGGTTATAGATGGTGGTGTAGATGAGGCTGGGTCTAGTCAGGTTATAGATTGTGGTGGTGGTGTAGATGAGGCTGGGGTCTAGTCAGGTTATAGATGGTGGTGGTGTAGATGAGGCTGGGTCTAGTCAGGTTATAGATGGTGGTGTAGATGAGGCTGGGTCTAGTCAGGTTATAGATGGTGGTGGTAGATGAGGCTGGGTCTAGTCAGGTTATAGATGGTGGTGTAGATGAGGCTGGGACTAGTCAGTTATAGATGGTGGTGTAGATGAGGCTGGGTCTAGTAGGTTATAGATGGTGGTGGTGTAGATGAGGCTGGTCTAGTCAGGTTATAGATGGTGGTGTAGATGAGGCTGGGTCTAGTCAGGTTATAGATGGTGGTGTAGATGAGGCTGGGTCTAGTCAGGTTATAGATGGTGGTGTAGATGAGGCTTGGTCTAGTCAGGTTATAGGTGGTGGTGTAGATGAGGCTGGGTCTAGTCAGGTTATAGATGGTGGTGGTGTAGATGAGGCTGGGTCTAGTCAGGTTATAGATGGTGGTGTAGATGAGGCTGGGTCTAGTCAGGTTAGATGTGGTGGTGTAGATGAGGCTGGGTCTAGTCAGGTTATAGATGGTGGTGTAGATGAGGCTGGGTCTAGTCAGGTTATAGATGGTGGTGGTGTAGATGAGGCTGGGGTCTAGTCAGGTTATAGATGGGTGGTAGATGACGCTGGGTCTAGTCAGGTTAGGTGGTGGTGGTGTAGATGAGGCTGGGTCTAGTCAGGTTATAGATGGTGGTGGTGTAGATGAGGCTGGGTCTAGTCAGGTTATAGATGGTGGTGTAGATGAGGCTGGGTCTAGTCAGGTTATAGATGGGTGTAGGTGAGGCTGGGTCTAGTCATGTTATAGATGGTGGTGTAGATGAGGCTGGGTCTAGTCAGGTTATAGATGGTGGTGGTGTAGATGAGGCTGGGTCTAGTCAGGTTATAGATGGTGGTGTAGATGAGGCTGGGTCTAGTCAGGTTATAGATGGTGGTGTAGATGAGGCTGGGTCTAGTCAGGTTATAGATGGTGTAGATGAGGCTGGGTCTAGTCAGGTTATAGATGGTGGTGGTGTAGATGAGGCTGGGTCTAGTCAGGTTATAGATGGTGGTGTAGATGAGGCTGGGTCTAGTCAGGTTATAGATGGTGGTGGTGTAGATGAGGCTGGGTCTAGTCAGGTTATAGAGTGGTGGTGTAGATGAGGGGGTCTAGTCAGGTTATTGATGGTGGTGTAGATGAGGCTGGGTCTAGTCAGGTTATAGATGGTGTGGTGTAGATGAGGCTGGGTCTAGTCAGGTTATAGATGGTGGTGGTGTAGATGAGGCTGGGTCTAGTCGGGTATAGATGGTGTGTAGGTGAGGCTGGGTCTAGTCAGGTTTCAGATGGTGGTGGTGTAGATGAGGCTGGGTCTAGCAGGTTATAGATGGTGGTGTAGATGAGGCTGGGTCTAGTCAGGTTATAGATGGTGGTGTAGATGTAGGCTGGGTCTAGTCAGGTTATAGATGGTGGTGTAGATGAGGCTGGGTCTAGTCAGGTTATAGATGGTGGTGTAGATGAGGCTGGGTCTAGTCAGGTTATAGATGGTGGTGGTGTAGATGAAGGCTGGGTCTAGTCAGTTATAGATGGTGGTGTAGATGAGGCTGGGTCTAGTCAGGTTATAGATGGTGGTGGTGTAGATGAGGCTGGGTCTAGTCAGGTTATAGATGGTGGTGTAGATGAGGCTGGGTCTAGTCAGGTTATAGATGGTGGTGTAGATGAGGCTGTGTCTAGTCAGGTTGATAGATGGTGGTGTAGATGAGGCTGGGTCTAGTCAGGTTATAGGTGGTGGTGTAGATGAGGCTGGGTCTAGTCAGGTTATAGATGGTGGTGGTGTAGATGAGGCTGGGTCTAGTCAGGTTATAGATGGTGGTGTAGATGAGGCTGGGTCTAGTCAGGTTATAGATGGTGGTGGAGATGAGGCTGGGTCTAGTCAGGTTATAGATGAGTGGGTGTAGGTGAGGCTGGGTCTAGTCAGGTTATAGATGGTGGTGTAGATGAAGCTGGGTCTAGTCAGGTTATAGATGGTGGTGGTGTAGATGAGGCTGGGTCTAGTCAGGTTATAGATGGTGGTGGTGTAGATGAGGCTGGGTCTAGTCAGGTTATAGATGGTGGTGGTGTAGATGAGGCTGGGTCTAGTCAGGTTATAGATGGTGGTGTAGATGAGGCTGGGTCTAGTCAGGTTATAGATTGTGGTGTAGATGAGGCTGGGTCTAGTCAGGGTGTAGATGGTGATGTAGATGAGGCTGGGTCTAGTCATGTTATAGATGGTGGTGTAGATGAGGCTGGGTCTAGTCAGGTTATAGATGGTGGTGTAGATGAGGCTGGGTCTAGTCAGGTTATAGATGGTGGTGTAGATGAGGCTGGGTCTAGTCAGGTTATAGATGGTGGTGTAGATGAGGCTGGGTCTAGTCAGGTTATAGATGGTGGTGGTGTAGATGAGGCTGGGTCTAGTCAGGTTATAGATGGTGGTGGTGTAGATGAGGCTGGGTCTAGTCAGGTTATATGGTGGTGGTGTAGATGAGGCTGGGTCTAGTCAGGTTATAGATGGTGGTGTAGATGAGGCTGGGTCTAGTCAGGTTATAGATGGTGGTGTAGATGAGGCTGGGTCTAGTCAGGTTATAGATGGTGGTGGTGTAGATGAGGCTGGGTCTAGTCAGGTTATAGATGGTGGTGGTGTAGATAAGGCTGGGTCTAGTCAGGTTATAGATGGTGGTGTAGATGAGGCTGGGTCTAGTCAGGTTATAGATGGTGGTGGTGTAGATGAGGCTGGGTCTAGTCAGGTTATAGATGGTGGTGTAGATGAGGCTGGGTCTAGTCAGGTTATAGATGGTGGTGTAGATGAGGCTGGGTCTAGTCAGGTTATAGATGGTGGTGTAGATGAGGCTGGGTCTAGTCAGGTTATAGATGGGGGTGTAGATGAGGCTGGGTCTAGTCAGGTTATAGATGGTGGTGTAGATGAGGCTGGGTCTAGTCAGGTTATAGATGGTGGTGGTGTAGATGAGGCTGGGTCTAGTCAGGTTATAGATGGTGGTGGTGTAGATGAGGCTGGGTCTAGTCAGGTATAGATGGTGGTGTAGATGAGGCTGGGTCTAGTCGGTTATAGATGGTGGTGTAGATGAGGCTGGGTCTAGTCAGGTTATAGATGGTGGTGTAGATGAGACTGGGTCTAGTCAGGCTATAGATGGTGGTGGTGTAGATGAGGCTGGGTCTAGTCAGGTTATAGATGGTGGTGTAGATGAGGCTGGGTCTAGTCAGGTTATAGATGGTGGTGTAGATGAGGCTGGGTCTAGTCAGGTTATAGATGGTGGGTGGTGTAGATGAGGCTGGGTCTAGTCAGGTTATAGATGGTGGTGGTGTAGATAAGGCTGGGTCTAGTCAGGTTATAGATGGTGGTGTAGATGAGGCTGGGTCTAGTCAGGTTATAGATGGTGGTGGTGTAGATGAGGCTGGGTCTAGTCAGGTTATAGTGGTGGTGTAGATGAGACTGGGTCTAGTCAGGTTATAGATGGTGGTGTAGATGAGGCTGGGTCTAGTCAGGTTATAGATGGTGGTGTAGATGAGGCTGGGTCTAGTCAGGTTATAGATGGTGGTGGTGTAGATGAGGCTGGGTCTAGTCAGGTTATAGATGGTGGTGGTGTAGATGAGGCTGGGTCTAGTCAGGTTATAGATGGTGGTGTAGATGAGGCTGGGTCTAGTCAGGTTATAGATGGTGGTGTAGATGAGGCTGGGTCTAGTCAGGTTATAGATGGTGGTGTAGATGAGACTGGGTCTAGTCAGGCTATAGATGGTGGTGGTGTAGATGAGGCTGGGTCTAGTCAGGTTATAGATGGTGGTGTAGATGAGGCTGGGTCTAGTCAGGTTATAGATGGTGGTGGTGTAGATGAGGCTGGGTCTAGTCAGGTTATAGATGGTGGTGGTGTAGATGAGGCTGGGTCTAGTCAGGTTATAGATGGTGGTGTAGATGAGGCTGGGTCTAGTAGGTTATAGATGGTGGTGGTGTAGATGAGGCTGGGTCTAGTCAGGTTATAGATGGTGGTGTGTAGATGAGGCTGGGTCTAGTCAGGTTATAGATGGTGGTGGTTGTAGATGAGGCTGGGTCTAGTCAGGTTATAGATGGTGGTGGGTGTAGATGAGGCTGGGTCTAGTCAGGTTATAGATGGTGGTGGTGTAGGTGAGGCTGGGTCTAGTCAGGTTATAGATCGTGGTGTAGATGAGTCTGGGTCTAGTCAGGTTATAGATGGTGGTGTAGATGAGGCTGGGTCTAGTCAGGTTATAGATGGTGGTGTAGATGAGGCTGGGTCTAGTCAGGTTATTAGATGGTGGTTGTAGATGAGGCTGGGTCTAGTCAGGTTATAGATGGTGGTGTAGATGAGGCTGGGTCTACTCAGGTTATAGATGGTGGTGTAGATGAGGCTGGGTCTAGTCAGGTCATAGATGGTGGTGGTGTAGATGAGGCTGGGTCTAGTCAGGTTATAGATGGTGGTGGTGTAGATGAGGCTGGGTCTAGTCAGGTTATAGAATGGTGGTGTAGATGAGGCTGGGTCTAGTCAGGTTATAGATGGTGGTGGTGTAGATGAGGCTGGGTCTAGTCAGGTTATAGATGGTGGTGGTGTAGATGAGGCTGGGTCTAGTCAGGTTATAGATGGTGGTGTAGGTGAGGCGGGTCTAGTCAGGTTATAGATGGTGGTGGTGTAGATGAGGCTGGGTCTAGTCAGGTTATAGATGGTGGTGTAGATGAGGCTGGGTCTAGTCAGGTTATAGATGGTGGTGGTGTAGATGAGGCTGGGTCTAGTCAGGTTATAGATGGTGGTGTAGATGAGGCTGGGTCTAGTCAGGTTATAGATGGTGGTGTAGATGAGGCTGGGTCTAGTCAGGTTATAGATGGTGGTGTAGATGAGGCTGGGTCTAGTCAGGTTATAGATGGTGGTGTAGATGAGGCTGGGTCTAGTCAGGTTATAGATGGTGGTGGTGTAGATGAGGCTGGGTCTAGTCAGGTTATAGATGGTGGTGGTGTAGATGAGGCTGGGTCTAGTCAGGTTATAGATGGTGGTGTGTAGATGAGGCTGGGTCTAGTCAGGTTATAGATGGTGGTGGTGTAGATGAGGCTGGGTCTAGTCAGGTTATAGATGGTGGTGTAGATGAGGCTGGGTCTAGTCAGGTTATAGATGGTGGTGTAGATGAGGCTGGGTCTAGTCAGGTTATAGATGGTGGTGGTGTAGATGAGGCTGGGTCTAGTCAGGTTATAGATGGTGGTGTAGATGAGGCTGGGTCTAGTCAGGTTATAGATGGTGGTGTAGATGAGGCTGGGTCTAGTCAGGTTATAGATGGTGGTGTAGATGAGGCTGGGTCTAGTCAGGTTATAGGTGGTGGTGTAGATGAGGCTGGGTCTAGTCAGGTTATAGATGGTGGTGGTGTAGATGAGGCTGGGTCTAGTCAGGTTATAGATGGTGGTTGTAGATGAGGCTGGGTCTAGTCAGGTTATAGATGGTGGTGTAGATGAGGCTGGGTCTAGTCAGGTTATAGATGGTGGTGTAGATGAGGCTGGGTCTAGTCAGGTTATAGATGGTGGTGGTGTAGATGAGGCTGGGTCTAGTCAGGTTATAGATGGTGGTGTAGATGAGGCTGGGTCTAGTCAGGTTATAGGTGGTGGTGTAGATGAGGCTGGGTCTAGTCAGGTTATAGATGGTGGTGGTGTAGATGAGGCTGGGTCTAGTCAGTTTATAGATGGTGGTGTAGATGAGGCTGGGTCTAGTCAGGTTATAGATGGTGGTGTAGGTGAGGCTGGGTCTAGTCATGTTATAGATGGTGGTGTAGATGAGGCTGGGTCTAGTCAGGTTATAGATGGTGGTGGTGTAGATGAGGCTGGGTCTAGTCAGGTTATAGATGGTGGTGTAGATGAGGCTGGGTCTAGTCAGGTTATAGATGGTGGTGTAGATGAGGCTGGGTCTAGTCAGGTTATAGATGGTGTAGATGAGGCTGGGTCTAGTCAGGTTATAGATGGTGGTGGTGTAGATGAGGCTGGGTCTAGTCAGGTTATAGATGGTGGTGTAGATGAGGCTGGGTCTAGTCAGGTTATAGATGGTGGTTGTGTAGATGAGGCTGGGTCTAGTCAGGTTATAGAGTGGTGGTGTAGATGAGGCTGGGTCTAGTCAGGTTATTGATGGTGGTGTAGATGAGGCTGGGTCTAGTCAGGTTATAGATGGTGGTGGTGTAGATGAGGCTGGGTCTAGTCAGGTTATAGATGGTGGTGGTGTAGATGAGGCTGGGTCTAGTCAGGTTATAGATGGTGGTGTAGGTGAGGCTGGGTCTAGTCAGGTTATAGATGGTGGTGGTGTAGATGAGGCTGGGTCTAGTCAGGTTATAGATGGTGGTGTAGATGAGGCTGGGTCTAGTCAGGTTATAGATGGTGGTGTAGATGAGGCTGGGTCTAGTCAGGTTATAGATGGTGGTGTAGATGAGGCTGGGTCTAGTCAGGTTATAGATGGTGGTGTAGATGAGGCTGGGTCTAGTCAGGTTATAGATGGTGGTGGTGTAGATGAGGCTGGGTCTAGTCAGGTTATAGATGGTGGTGTAGATGAGGCTGGGTCTAGTCAGGTTATAGATGGTGGTGGTGTGTAGATGAGGCTGGGTCTAGTCAGGTTATAGATGGTGGTGTAGATGAGGCTGGGTCTAGTCAGGTTATAGATGGTGGTGTAGATGAGGCTGGGTCTAGTCAGGTTATAGATGGTGGTGTAGATGAGGCTGGGTCTAGTCAGGTTATAGGTGGTGGTGTAGATGAGGCTGGGTCTAGTCAGGTTATAGATGGTGGTGGTGTAGATGAGGCTGGGTCTAGTCAGGTTATAGATGGTGGTGTAGATCAGGCTGGGTCTAGTCAGGTTATAGATGGTGGTGTAGATGAGGCTGGGTCTAGTCAGGTTATAGATGGTGGTGTAGGTGAGGCTGGGTCTAGTCAGGTTATAGATGGTGGTGTAGATGAGGCTGGGTCTAGTCAGGTTATAGATGGTGGTGTAGATGAGACTGGGTCTAGTCAGGTTATAGATTGTGGTGTAGATGAGGCTGGGTCTAGTCAGGGTGTAGATGGTGATGTAGATGAGGCTGGGTCTAGTCAGGTTATAGATGGTGGTGTAGATGAGGCTGGGTCTAGTCAGGTTATAGATGGTGGTGTAGATGAGGCTGGGTCTAACCAGGCTACAGATACTGGTGTAGATGAGGCTGGGTCTAGTCAGGTTATAGATGGTGGTGTTGATGAGGGTGGGTCTAGTCAGGTTATAGATGGTGGTGTAGATGAGGCTGGGTCTAGTCAGGTTATAGATGGTGGTGGTGTAGATGAGGCTGGGTCTAGTCAGGTTATAGATGGTGGTGTAGATGAGGCTGGGTCTAGTCAGGTTATAGATGGTGGTGTAGATGAGGCTGGGTCTAGTCAGGTTATATATGGTGATGTAGATGAGGCTGGGTCTAGTCAGGTTATAGATGGTGGTGGTGTAGATGAGGCTGGGTCTAGTCAGGTTATAGATGGTGGTGTAGATGAGGCTGGGTCTAGTCAGGTTATAGATGGTGGTGTAGATGAGGCTGGGTCTAGTCAGGTTATAGATTGTGGTGTAGATGAGGCTGGGTCTAGTCAGGGTGTAGATGGTGGTGTAGATGAGGCTGGGTCTAGTCAGATTATAGATGGTGGTGTAGATGAGGCTGGGTCTAGTCAGGTTATAGATGGTGGTGTGGATGAGGCTGGGTCTAGTCAGGTTATAGATGGTGGTGTGGATGAGGCTGGGTCTAGTCAGGCTGTTAAGCGGAAGAGGAAAAAGGGGGAGAAGAAAAGAGGTGGGAGGGGAGAGGCTGGTGTAGTCAAAGGCACCAAGGAACCTTTGCCTGGTGTTGCGGGAGGAGGCCATGATCAGAGAGGAAGGGCAGGTGGTCAGGATGGGAGATGAGGAGGAAGAAGGTGGGTCTGAGGAAGAGGATGAAATACATTGTTTTACAGGGTCAGCCACAGTAGTACGATAAGTGCAGTGAAATACCTTGATTTACAGGGTCAGCCATAGTAGTACAAAACCCCTGGAGCAAATTAGGGTTAAGTACCTTGCTCAAAGACACATTGACAGATTTTTCACCTTGTTGGCTTGGGTATTCGTAACAGTGACCCTTTAACTGCTAGGCTACCTGCCATCCTGGACTTATATGGACTTATCCATACGTTCCTTTTATGTCTACGTCTTCAAGTATGAATTCTGTGAAATACTAAGATAAAGTAAAGAAGCATTCTCTCTCTCTTTCCATCTATCTTTCACTCAATTTGTATTTCTCTCTGTACTTTTCTCTCTCTATCTATCTTCCACTTATTGTCTTTCATCTTCCTCTCATTTCCTCTGTAAGTTATGTGAGCTAGAAGGAAGTAGAAAGCATCTCTCTCTCTCTCAATCTCAGCACCATCCAAGATCCTAGAAGTGTTCAGTAATGGAAGAGTAATTAGATCGTGGTTTGGTTGTTGACTATTCAATACTGCCAGTAACACAGTAGTATGGAACCCTACTTTTCAGGATACACTTAGGGAGTACATCCCAAATGGCACCCTATTCCCTATATAGTGCACACTACTTTTGACTAGGACCCATAGGTCGAATAGGGTACCATTCGGGACATGCCCACAGACAGAATCTTTAGAACTCTACTTTTGCAACAAACTATGTAGTCATCGAAAGTTAATGGGGACAGAATACAATTAGAGTATAATTGCTTAGAGTTAATTGAATTAATTAAAGTAAAAAGGGGAGGTATGGGTATGATAAAGAATAGCAGCAGTAGGATCCATTTTAATCTGTGACACAGTGCGTCCCAAATGGAACCCTATTCCCTATATGGTGCACACTACGGGCCACTGGTCAAAAGAAGTGCACTCTATAGGGAATAGAGTGCGATTTGGGACGTGCGACACTGCGTACATGGTGGCATCATTAGTGGGAAGTGGAGAGGCGTACAGCCTGAAAATTCGAACTAATCCCCAACGGAACTACAGATT
>NC_042958.1:3238482-3258482 GCF_901001165.1 Salmo trutta
CATATTAGAGACACATATTTCCCTCACATTACACAGACCCACAAAGAATTCGAAAAAACAAACCCGATTTTGATAAACTCCCAAGTCTATTGTGTGAAATACCACATTGTGCCATCACAGCAGCAAGATTTGTGACCCTTTTGTACTTTAACTATTTGCACATCGTTACAACACTGTATATAGACATCATAGGATAAATGTGACCCGTTTCAGGAAACTAGGCTTATGTTGCAAGTCACGACTTCACAGGAGAGCCGTTTGAACGTAAAACATAATTTGAGATCAAAATGTTTTTTTTAGGGGCAGAAATGCCTTCTCGAACATGTGAACTTATATGTGCTTTAATAACAAACGTTTATGCCATCTGTAAACACGAATAAAGCTGTTAAATTACAAGCCTAGTTGGTTTAGCCAAAGAAAAAGTCAGGAACCTTCCCGCTAGCCCTGATTGGCTGAGGTAATGCCGAGAGATGAGTTTCAGATTGGGTCTGCGGTGTAGCATCTTTAAAATGAGCTGCTAGTTATGCCTAGATAATCCTTTCTACTGCAGTGCTTTTTTAAAGATATAGTGTTAGCCATGGAGAACTGCAAATATGTTGCTACTGCTCTCAATAATATTGCTGCCCTGAATTTATAAGGCGCTATCGACAAAGGTCAGTGAGAAAAAGTTGTGATGGCCTACTTTCTGGAGGACGATCGTTACCGTGTTGACTCTCTGACTCTGAAAATGATTCAGACGATGAGGAAAAATCCCTGATTTACATAGAAAAAAGACAGCATTGTACAGTGTCTGATGACATATTTGCAAATCCTGACTAGAACCAAAAGATGTGTTCATATTACTCCAGTGCTAGCCTCCCTACACCGGCTTCCTGTTAAGGCAAGGGCTGATTTCAAGGCTTTACTGCTAACCTACAAAGCATGGGCTTGCTCCTACCTATCTTTCCGATTTGGTCCTGCCGTACATACCTACACGTACGCTACGGTCACAAGACGCAGGCCTCCTTACTGTCCCTAGAATTTCTAAGCAAACAGCTGGAGGCAGGGCTTTCTCCTATAGAGCTCAATTTTTATGGAATGGTCTGCCTATCCATGTGAGAGACGAAGACTCGGTCTCAACCTTTAAGTCTTTACTGAAGACTCATCTCTTCAGTAGGTCCTATGATTGAGTGTAGTCTGGCCCAGGAGTGTGAAGGTGAACGGAAAGGCACTGGAGCAACGAACCGCCCTTGCTGTCTCTGCCTGGCCGGTTCCCCATCTCTCCACTGGGATTCTCTGCCTCTAACCCTATTACAGGGTCACTGGCTTACTGGTGTTCTTCCATGCCGTCCCTAGGAGGGGTGTGTCACTTGAATGGGTTGAGTCGCTGACGTGGTCTTCCTGTCTGGGTTGGCGCCCCCCCCTTGGGTTGTGCCGTGGCGGAGATCTTTGTGGGCTATACTCGGCCTTGTCTCAGGATGGTAAGTTGGTGGTTGAAGATATCCCTCTAGTGGTGTGGGGGCTGTGCTTTGGCAAAGTGGGTGGGGTTGTATCCTGCCTGTTTGGCCCTGTCCGGGGGTATCATCGGATGGGGCCATAGTGTCTCCTGACCCCTCCTGTCTCAGCCTCCAGTATTTATGCTGCAGTAGTTTATGTGTCGGGGGGCTAGGGTCAGTCTGTTATATCTGGAGTATTTCTCCTGTCTTATCCGGTGTCCTGTGTGAATTTAAGTATGCTCTCTCTAATTCTCTCTTTCTCTCTTTCTTTCTCTCAGAGGACCTGAGCCCTAAGCCCTAGGACCTCAGGACTACCTGGCATGATGACTCCTTGCTGTCCCCAGTCCACCTGGCCGTGCTGCTGCTCCAGTTTCAACTGTTCTGCCTGCGGCTATGGAACCCTGACCTGTTCACCGGACGTGCTACCTGTCCCAGTCCTGCTGTTTTCTACTCTCTAGAGACAGCAGGAGCGGTAGAGATACTCTCAATGATCGGCCATGAAAAGCCAACTGACATTTACTCCTGAGGTGCTGACCTGATGCACCCTCTACAACTACTGTGATTATTATTATCTGACCCTGCTGGTCATCTATGAACATTTGAACATCTTGGCCATGTTCTGTTATAATCTCCACCCGGCACAGCCAGAAGAGGACTGGCCACCCCTAAAAGCCTGGTTCCTCTCTAGGTTTCTTCCTAGGTTTTGGTCTTTCTAGGGAGTTTTTCCTAGACACTGTGCTTCTACACCTGCATTGCTTGCTGTTTGGGGTTTTAGGCTGGGTTTCTGTACAGCACTTTGAGATATCAGTTGATGTAAGAAGGGCTATATAAATAAATTTGATGACAGCGATGGGGAAGAAACAGCAGTCAACAGTGTTGTTGCCAAGGAAGAAGTTGACTGAGTTTTGAAATCAGTGGAATGTCTGGTAGAAATAGAGTATGATAAGCAGATGAATAGAATTCTGGCAATTTTACATTTTATTTATTACCTTTATTTAACTAGAACAAGTTATTATTTTCAATGATGGCCTAGGAACAGTGGGTTAATCGCCTTGTTCAAGGGCAGAACGAAAGATTTTTACCTTGACAGCTCAGGGATTTGATTTTGCATCCTTTAGGTTACTTGTCCAACGCTCTAACCACTAGGCTACCTGCTGGTTACTAGTCCAACGCTCTAACCACTAGGCTACCTGCTGGTTACTAGTCCAATGCTCTAACCACTAGGCTACCTGCTGGTTACTAGTCCAATGCTCTAACCACTAGGCTACCTGCCGCCCCAAATGGAGTCGGAACGAGCACACAGAAGACTGTTGTATAAAACACCTGTCTCCGGATTACATCTTCAAACTAAGGGCAAACATGGCATTCGTGACAGAGATGGAGAAAGATCTGATGATTCTTATGCCATTGCATAAGCAAGCTGTGCAAACTAAACGGAAACGACACAGGACTTCTTATTTAATGAAAGATATTGCAGTCTGCCGTGAAACTTTCATTCATGTATAAGAGTCTAGCTACTGTTTCAGATATTATACGTCTCTAATTTTGTCTGATAGTTGTTTTCATTGCAAGTTTAAGCTTGTTGTTAGCTAGCCAGCTGAAGTTCGATGGCTGGCTTGCTAGCTAACATTGAACCTATTTGGTTAACTTTAGCTAGCTATGACAATCGGTTTGTTTTGCTAGTACTCTGTGGATTGGGATTATAGTCCATTGTTAAGCTAGCTAGCTAATGTTAACGTTACATGTCTAAACAAAAGACCCCAAATTAAAGCTTGCTGTTAGCTATCTAACAATAGCTGTAAAGTTAGTGATGTTTTCTCAGAATGCCATTTTGCATTGCTAGTGATAGCCTAATGTTAGCTAGCTAACTAGCTAACATTGAACCTATTTGGTTAACTTTAGCTAGCTATGACAATCGGTTTGTATTGCTAGTACTCTGTGGATTGGGATAATAGTTAATTGTTTAGCTGGCTAGCTAGCTAGCTACATGTCTAAACAAAATAACCCAAGTTAAAGCTTGCTATTAGCTAGCTAACGTTAGCTGACGTTAGATGGCTGGCTAGCTAACATTACGTGTATGAACTGTGTGTAGTGATGTTATCTCAGAATGCCATTTTGCATCTAATTGTATAATAATGCTAAAATATTTGAATCTGAAATGTGTCTTTCAGCATCAGTAGAACATGCCTGACTCTCCTCCACTAGTCATACAAGGAGAATGGTCTGATGCCTCCCATCAGAAAGACCTGTAGAACACACCTGACTCTCCTCCACCAGTCATACAAGGAGAATGATCTAATACCTCCCATCATAAAGACCTGTAGAACACACCTGTAGAACACACCTGTAGAACACACCTGTAGAACACACCTGTCTCTCCTCCACCTGTAGAACACACCTGTCTCTCCTCCACCAGTCATATAAGGAGAATGGTCTAATGCCTCCCATCAGAAAGACCTGTAGAACACACCTGTAGAACACACCTGTCTCTCCTCCACCAGTCATACAAGGAGAATGGTCTGATGCCTCCCATCAGAAAGACCTGTAGAACACACCTGACTCTCCTCCACCAGTCATACAAGGAGAATGATCTAATGCCTCCCATCATAAAGACCTGTAGAACACACCTGTAGAACACACCTGTAGAACACACCTGTCTCTCCTCCACCTGTAGAACACACCTGTCTCTCCTCCACCAGTCATACAAGGAGAATGATCTAATGCCTCCCATCATAAATACCTGTAGAACACACCTGTAGAACACACCTGTAGAACACACCTGAGTCTCCTCCACCAGTCATACAAGGAGAATGGTCTAATTCCTCCCATCTAAAAGAGAGCTGGTCCAAGCAAGCACAGGGTTACACCTGAAGCATGAGGACTTAAAGCGAGTTGTGAACTTCATCAACAACTACGCAGAGGATAATGCAATAGTATTACCAGGACGCCACCCAGGACACAAACACTTTGGTGGAAATCTGCTGCCATCCCATGTGACAAAAGCAGCAGTGTGGCATCTCTACAAGGAATCGATGACAACACTTGGTATGTAAAGTATAAACAACACGTATTGATTATTTAATTGACCTCCAACATTACTTTTATTGATCTCACATTATTTCAGTATTTTCCAGAGCTACGTGTAGTCGTAGCTCTGTCTTCCTTCATGAATTTGCGGGGAAAATTGCTGCCCCACATCTCAAGTACTAAGCCCAGGACAGACCTGTGCTGGCAGTGCCAGAGGAACAACTATAAGGTCTTCAGATCTGCCAGAAGCTGTTAAATCAGCCAAGCTGAAGAAGCAAGAGGTCCCTACTGAACCAGCAAGCAAAGACATCAGGATTCATTACAGCTTTGATTTTGCTCAACAAGTAAGCAACATGTACTCCTTTATACTGACTAAGAACATAGATATACATTAAAACAAAAATAATAATAATATATATAGGCAGGTAAATACAGTGTATGATATACCATTTTGTAGCTCTGACTCTCAAAGTTTATCTTTTACATTTTGCTACATAAGACCAGTGGTGGAAAAAGTACTAAGTTGTCATACTTGAGTAAAAGTTTGGGGCAGCAGCGTAGCCTAGCGTAGCCTAGTGGTTAGAGCGTTGGACTAGTAACCGAAAGGTTGCAAGTTCAAATCCCCGAGCTGACAAGGTACATATCTGTCGTTCTGCCCCTGAACAAGGAAGTTAACCCACTGTTCCTAGGCCGTCATTGAAAATAAGAATTTGTTCTTAACTGACTTGCCTAGTTAAATAAAAGTAAAAAAAAAAAAAAGTAAAGATACCTTAATAGAAAATGACTCAAGTAAAAGTGAAAGTCACCCAGTAAAATACAACTTGAGTAAAAGTATTTGCTTTAAAAGTATTTGGTTTTAAATGTAATTAAGTAAATGTAATTGCTCAAAAGTAAAAGTACAAACCATTTCTAATTCCTTACATTAAGCAAACCAGACGGCACAATTTTCCCAAAACATGTTATTGGCGGAAAGCCAGGGGCACACTCCAACATAATAATTTAATATTATACAAGACCAACCTACTGCTATAGGTCTATATCAGATTAATATTATACAAGACCAACCTACTGCTACAGGTCTATATCAGATTAATATTATACAAGACCAACCTACTGCTACAGGTCTATAGTATATTAATATTATACAAGACCAACCTACTGCTACAGGTCTATATCAGATTAATATTATACAAGACCAACCTACTGCTACAGGTCTATAGTATATTAATATTATACAAGACCAACCTACTGCTACAGGTCTATACCAGATTAATATTATACAAGACCAACCTACTGCTACAGGTCTATATCAGATTAATATTATACAAGACCAACCTACTGCTACAGGTCTATAGTAGATTAATATTATACAAGACCAACCTACTGCTACAGGTCTATATCAGATTAATATTATACAAGACCAACCTACTGCTACAGGTCTATAGTAGATTAATATTATACAAGACCAACCTACTGCTACAGGTCTATAGTAGATTAATATTATACAAGACCAACCTACTGCTACAGGTCTATACCAGATTAATATTATACAAGACCAACCTACTGCTACAGGTCTATATCAGATTAATATTATACAAGACCAACCTACTGCTACAGGTCTATATCAGATTAATATTATACAAGACCAACCTACTGCTACAGGTCTATATCAGATTAATATTATACAAGACCAACCTACTGCTACAGGTCTATATCAGTTTAATATTATACAAGACCAACATACTGCTACAGGTCTATAGTAGATTAATATTATACAAGACCAACCTACTGCTACAGGTCTATATCAGATTAATATTATACAAGACCAACCTACTGCTACAGGTCTATAGTAGATTAATATTATACAAGACCAACCTACTGCTACAGGTCTATACCAGATTAATATTATACAAGACCAACCTACTGCTACAGGTCTATAGTAGATTAATATTATACAAGACCAACCTACTGCTACAGGTCTATAGTAGATTAATATTATACAAGACCAACCTACTGCTACAGGTCTATATCAGATTAATATTATACAAGACCAACCTACTGCTACAGGTCTATATCAGATTAATATTATACAAGACCAACCTACTGCTACAAGTCTATAGTAGATTAATATTATACAAGACCAACCTACTGCTACAGGTCTATATCAGAT
Organism: Salmo trutta; assembly: GCF_901001165.1. Classification (NCBI taxonomy): domain Eukaryota; kingdom Metazoa; phylum Chordata; class Actinopteri; order Salmoniformes; family Salmonidae; genus Salmo; species Salmo trutta. Next base: position 3,245,155 of record NC_042958.1, read on the forward strand.
TAATATTATACAAGACCAACCTACTGCTACAGGTCTATAGTAGATTAATATTATACAAGACCAATCTACTGCTACAGGTCTATATCAGATTAATATTATACAAGACAAACCTACTGCTACAGGTCTATATCAGATTAATATTATACAAGACCAACCTACTGCTACAGGTCTATATCAGATTAATATTATACAAGAAAAACCTACTGCTATAGGTCTATAGTAGATTAATATTATACAAGACCAACCTACTGCTACAGGTCTATATCAGATTAATATTATACAAGACCAACCTACTGCTACAGGTCTATAGTATATTAATATTATACAAGACCAACCTACTGCTACAGGTCTATATCAGATTAATATTATACAAGACCAACCCACTGCTACAGGTCTATATCAGATTAATATTATACAAGACCAACCTACTGCTACAGGTCTATATCAGATTAATAATATACAAGACCAGCCTACTGCTACAGGTCTATATCAGATTAATATTATACAAGACCAACCTACTGCTACAGGTTTATATCAGATTAATATTATACAAGACCAACCTACTGCTACAGGTCTGTATCAGATTAATATTATACAAGACCAGCCTACTGCTACAGGTCTATATCAGATTAATATTATACAAGACAAACCTACTGCTACAGGTCTATAGTAGATTAATATTATACAAGACCAACCTACTGCTACAGGTCTATAGTAGATTAATATTATACAAGACCAACCTACTGCTACAGGTCTATAGTAGATTAATATTATAAAAGACCAACCTACTGCTACAGGTCTATATCAGATTAATATTATACAAGACCAACCTACTGCTACAGGTCTATAGTAGATTAATATTATACAAGACCAGCCTACTGCTACAGGTCTATAGTAGATTAATATTATACAAGACCAACCTACTGCTACAGGTCTATATCAGATTAATATTATACAAGACCAACCTACTGCTACAGGTCTATAGTAGATTCATATTATACAAGACCAACCTACTGCTACAGGTCTATATCAGATTAATATTATACAAGACCAACCTACTGCTACAGGTCTATATCAGATTAATATTATACAAGACCAACCTACTGCTACAGGTCTATAGTAGATTAATATTATACATGACCAACTTACTGCTACAGGTCTATAGTAGATTAATATTATACAAGACCAACCTACTGCTACAGGTCTATAGTAGATTAATATTATACAAGACCAAACTACTGCTACAGGTCTATAGTAGATTAATATTATACAAGACCAACCTACTGCTACAGGTCTATAGTAGATTAATATTATACAAGACCAACCTACTGCTACAGGTCTATAGTAGATTAATATTATACAAGACCAACCTACTGCTACAGGTCTATATCAGATTAATATTATACAAGACCAGCCTACTGCTACAGGTCTATATCAGATTAATATTATACAAGACCAACCTACTGCTACAGGTCTATATCAGATTAATATTATACAAGACCAACCTACTGCTACAGGTCTATATCAGATTAATATTATACAAGACCAGCCTACTGCTACAGGTCTATATCAGATTAATATTATACAAGACCAACCTACTGCTACAGGTCTATAGTAGATTAATATTATACAAGACCAACCTACTGCTACAGGTCTATAGTAGATTAATATTATACTAGACCAACCTACTGCTACAGGTCTATAGTAGATTAATATTATACAAGACCAACCTACTGCTACAGGTCTATATCAGATTAATATTATACAAGACCAACCTACTGCTACAGGTCTATAGTAGATTAATATTATACAAGACCAGCCTACTGCTACAGGTCTATAGTAGATTAATATTATACAAGACCAACCTACTGCTACAGGTCTATATCAGATTAATATTATACAAGACCAACCTACTGCTACAGGTCTATATCAGATTAATATTATACAAGACTAACCTACTGCTACAGGTCTATATCAGATTAATATTATACAAGACCAACCTACTGCTACAGGTCTATAGTAGATTAATATTATACAAGACCAACCTACTGCTACAGGTCTATAGTAGATTAATATTATACAAGACCAACCTACTGCTACAGGTCTATATCAGATTAATATTATACAAGACCAACCTACTGCTACAGGTCTATATCAGATTAATATTATACAAGACCAACCTACTGCTACAGGTCTATAGTAGATTAATATTATACAAGACCAACCTACTGCTACAGGTCTATAGTAGATTAATATTATACAAGACCAACTTACTGCTACAGGTCTATAGTAGATTAATATTATACAAGACCAACCTACTGCTACAGGTCTATAGTAGATTAATATTATACAAGACCAACCTACTGCTACAGGTCTATAGTAGATTAATATTATACAAAACCAACCTACTGCTACAGGTCTATATCAGATTAATATTATACAAAACCAACCTACTGCTACAGGTCTATAGTAGATTAATATTATACAAGACCAACCTACTGCTACAGGTCTATAGCAGATTAATATTATACAAGACCAACCTACTGCTACAGGTCTATAGTAGATTAATATTATACAAGACCAACCTACTGCTACAGGTCTATATCAGATTAATATTATACAAGACCAACCTACTGCTACAGGTCTATAGTAGATTAATATTATACAAGACCAACCTACTGCTACAGGTCTATACCAGATTAATATTATACAAGACCAACCTACTGCTACAGGTCTATAGTAGATTAATATTATACAAGACCACCTACTGCTACAGGTCTATAGTAGATTAATATTATACAAGACCAACCTACTGCTACAGGTCTATATCAGATTAATATTATACAAGACCAACCTACTGCTACAGGTCTATAGTAGATTAATATTATACAAGACCAACCTACTGCTACAGGTCTATATCAGATTAATATTATACAAGACCAACCTACTGCTACAGGTCTATAGTATATTAATATTATACAAGACCAACCTACTGCTACAGGTCTATAGTAGATTAATATTATACAAGACCAACCTACTGCTACAGGTCTATATCAGATTAATATTATACAAGACCAACCTACTGCTACAGGTCTATAGTATATTAATATTATACAAGACCAACCTACTGCTACAGGTCTATAGTAGATTAATATTATACAAGACCAACCTACTGCTACAGGTCTATACCAGATTAATATTATACAAGACCAACCTACTGCTACAGGTCTATATCAGATTAATATTATACAAGACCAACCTACTGCTACAGGTCTATATCAGATTAATATTATACAAGACCAACCTACTGCTACAGGTCTATAGTAGATTAATATTATACAAGACCAACCTACTGCTACAGGTCTATACCAGATTAATATTATACAAGACCAACCTACTGCTACAGGTCTATATCAGATTAATATTATACAAGACCAACCTACTGCTACAGGTCTATATCAGATTAATATTATACAAGACCAACCTACTGCTACAGGTCTATAGTAGATTAATATTATACAAGACCAACCTACTGCTACAGGTCTATATCAGATTAATATTATACAAGACCAACCTACTGCTACAGGTCTATAGTAGATTAATATTATACAAGACCAACCTACTGCTACAGGTCTATAGTAGATTAATATTATACAAGACCAACCTACTGCTACAGGTCTATACCAGATTAATATTATACAAGACCAACCTACTGCTACAGGTCTATATCAGATTAATATTATACAAGACCAACCTACTGCTACAGGTCTATATCAGATTAATATTATACAAGACCAACCTACTGCTACAGGTCTATATCAGATTAATATTATACAAGACCAACCTACTGCTACAGGTCTATATCAGATTAATATTATACAAGACCAACCTACTGCTACAGGTCTATATCAGTTTAATATTATACAAGACCAACCTACTGCTACAGGTCTATAGTAGATTAATATTATACAAGACCAACCTACTGCTACAGGTCTATATCAGATTAATATTATACAAGACCAACCTACTGCTACAGGTCTATAGTAGATTAATATTATACAAGACCAACCTACTGCTACAGGTCTATACCAGATTAATATTATACAAGACCAACCTACTGCTACAGGTCTATAGTAGATTAATATTATACAAGACCAACCTACTGCTACAGGTCTATAGTAGATTAATATTATACAAGACCAACCTACTGCTACAGGTCTATATCAGATTAATATTATACAAGACCAACCTACTGCTACAGGTCTATAGTAGATTAATATTATACAAGACCAACCTACTGCTACAGGTCTATATCAGATTAATATTATACAAGACCAACCTACTGCTACAGGTCTATATCAGATTAATATTATACAAGACCAACCTACTGCTACAGGTCTATAGTAGATTAATATTATACAAGACCAACCTACTGCTACAGGTCTATATCAGATTAATATTATACAAGACCAACCTACTGCTACAGGTCTATAGTAGATTAATATTATACAAGACCAACCTACTGCTACAGGTCTATACCAGATTAATATTATACAAGACCAACCTACTGCTACAGGTCTATAGTAGATTAATATTATACAAGACCAACCTACTGCTACAGGTCTATAGTAGATTAATATTATACAAGACCAACCTACTGCTACAGGTCTATACCAGATTAATATTATACAAGACCAACCTACTGCTACAGGTCTATATCAGATTAATATTATACAAGACCAACCTACTGCTACAGGTCTATATCAGATTAATATTATACAAGACCAACCTACTGCTACAGGTCTATATCAGATTAATATTATACAAGACCAACCTACTGCTACAGGTCTATATCAGATTAATATTATACAAGACCAACCTACTGCTACAGGTCTATATCAGTTTAATATTATACAAGACCAACCTACTGCTACAGGTCTATAGTAGATTAATATTATACAAGACCAACCTACTGCTACAGGTCTATATCAGATTAATATTATACAAGACCAATCTACTGCTACAGGTCTATAGTAGATTAATATTATACAAGACCAACCTACTGCTACAGGTCTATACCAGATTAATATTATACAAGACCAACCTACTGCTACAGGTCTATAGTAGATTAATATTATACAAGACCAACCTACTGCTACAGGTCTATAGTAGATTAATATTATACAAGACCAACCTACTGCTACAGGTCTATATCAGATTAATATTATACAAGACCAACCTACTGCTACAGGTCTATAGTAGATTAATATTATACAAGACCAACCTACTGCTACAGGTCTATATCAGATTAATATTATACAAGACCAACCTACTGCTACAGGTCTATATCAGATTAATATTATACAAGACCAACCTACTGCTACAGGTCTATAGTAGATTAATATTATACAAGACCAACCTACTGCTACAGGTCTATATCAGATTAATATTATACAAGACCAACCTACTGCTACAGGTCTATAGTAGATTAATATTATACAAGACCAACCTACTGCTACAGGTCTATACCAGATTAATATTATACAAGACCAACCTACTGCTACAGGTCTATAGTAGATTAATATTATACAAGACCAACCTACTGCTACAGGTCTATATCAGATTAATATTATACAAGACCAACCTACTGCTACAGGTCTATAGTAGATTAATATTATACAAGACCAACCTACTGCTACAGGTCTATATCAGATTAATATTATACAAGACCAACCTACTGCTACAGGTCTATAGTATATTAATATTATACAAGACCAACCTACTGCTACAGGTCTTTAGTAGATTAATATTATACAAGACCAACCTACTGCTACAGGTCTATACCAGATTAATATTATACAAGACCAACCTACTGCTACAGGTCTGTATCAGATTAATATTATACAAGACCAACCTACTGCTACAGGTCTATATCAGATTAATATTATACAAGACCAACCTACTGCTACAGGTCTATAGTATATTAATATTATACAAGACCAACCTACTGCTACAGGTCTATAGTAGATTAATATTATACAAGACCAACCTACTGCTACAGGTCTATAGTAGATTAATATTATACAAGACCAACCTACTGCTACAGGTCTATAGTAGATTAATATTATACAAGACCAACCTACTGCTACAGGTCTATATCAGATTAATATTAAACAAGACCAACCTACTGCTACAGGTCTATATCAGATTAATATTATACAAGACCAACCTACTGCTACAGGTCTATATCAGATTAATATTATACAAGACCAACCTACTGCTACAGGTCTATAGTAGATTAATATTATACAAGACCAACCTACTGCTACAGGTCTATACCAGATTAATATTATACAAGACCAGCCTACTGCTACAGGTCTATATAAGATTAATATTATACAAAACCAACCTACTGCTACAGGTCTATAGTAGATTAATATTATACAAGACCAACCTACTGCTACAGGTCTATAGAGGATTTATATTATACAAGACCAACCTACTGCTACAGGTCTATATCAGATTAATATTATACAAGACCAACCTACTGCTACAGGTCTATAGTAGATTAATATTATACAAGACCAACCTACTGCTACAGGTCTATAGTAGATTAATATTATACAAGACCAACCTACTGCTACAGGTCTATAGTATATTAATATTATACAAGACCAACCTACTGCTACAGGTCTATATCAGATTAATATTATACAAGACCAACCTACTGCTACAGGTCTACAGTAGATTAATATTATACAAGTCCAACCTACTGCTACAGGTCTATACCAGATTAATATTATACAAAACCAACCTACTGCTACAGGTCTATATCAGATTAATATTATACAAAACCAACCTACTGCTACAGGTCTATAGTAGATTAATATTATACAAGACCAACCTACTGCTACAGGTCTATAGTAGATTAATATTATACAAGACCAACCTACTGCTACAGGTCTATAGTAGATTAATATTATACAAGACCAACCTACTGCTACAGGTCTATATCAGATTAATATTATACAAGACCAACCTACTGCTACAGGTCTATAGTAGATTAATATTATACAAGACCAACCTACTGCTACAGGTCTATATCAGATTAATATTATACAAGACCAACCTACTGCTACAGGTCTATATCAGATTAATATTATACAAGACCAACCTACTGCTACAGGTCTATATCAGATTAATATTATACAAGACCAACCTACTGCTACAGGTCTATATCAGATTAATATTATACAAGACCAACCTACTGCTACAGGTCTATAGTAGATTAATATTATACAAGACCAACCTACTGCTACAGGTCTATATCAGATTAATATTATACAAGACCAACCTACTGCTACAGGTCTATATCAGATTAATATTATACAAGACCAACCTACTGCTACAGGTCTATATCAGATTAATATTATACAAGACCAACCTACTGCTACAGGTCTATAGTAGATTAATATTATACAAGACCAACCTACTGCTACAGGTCTATAGTAGATTAATATTATACAAGACCAACCTACTGCTACAGGTCTATATCAGATTAATATTATACAAGACCAACCTACTGCTACAGGTCTATATCAGATTAATATTATACAAGACCAACCTACTGCTACAGGTCTATAGTATATTAATATTATACAAGACCAACCTACTGCTACAGGTCTATATCAGATTAATATTATACAAGACCAACCTACTGCTACAGGTCTATAGCAGATTAATATTATACAAGACCAACCTACTGCTACAGGTCTATATCAGATTAATATTATACAAGACCAACCTACTGCTACAGGTCTATAGCAGATTAATATTATACAAGACCAACCTACTGCTACAGGTCTATAGTAGATTAATATTATACAAGACCAACCTACTGCTACAGGTCTATAGTAGATTAATATTATACAAGACCAACCTACTGCTACAGGTCTGTATCAGATTAATATTATACAAGACCAACCTACTGCTACAGGTCTATATCAGATTAATATTATACAAGACCAACCTACTGCTACAGGTCTATAGTAGATTAATATTATACAAGACCAACCTACTGCTACAGGTCTATAGTAGATTAATATTATACAAGACCAACCTACTGCTACAGGTCTATAGTAGATTAATATTATACAAGACCAACCTACTGCTACAGGTCTATAGTAGATTAATATTATACAAGACCAACCTACTGCTAAAGGTCTATATCAGATTAATATTATACAAGAGCAACCTAATGCCCCTTTTTTCAATTTTCTCCTAAAATGTCATACCCACATCTAACTGCCTGTAGCTCAGGCCCTGAAGCAAGGATATACATTTGAAAGGAAACACTTTGAAGTGTGTGGACATGTGAAAGGAATGTAGGAGAACATAACACAATAGATCTGGTAAAAGATAATAATACAAAGAAATAAACAACCTTTTGTTTATATTTTTTGTACCATCATCTTTGAAATGCAAGAGAAAGGCCATAATGTATTATTCCAGCCCAGGTGCAATTTACATTTTGACCACTAGATGGCAGAATATTATGTGCAAAGTTTAAGACTGATCCTTAACTATTGCATTTCTGTTCATCATTTTGTATCAAGACTGCCCAAATGTCCCTAATTTGTTTATTAATAACTTTTCATGTTCAAAACTTTGCACTCTCCTCAAACAATAGCATGGTATTCTTTCACTGTAATAGCTACTATAAATTGGACAGTGCAGTTAGATTTAACAAGAATTTAAGCTTTCTGCCAATATCAGATATGTCTATGTACTGGGAAATGTTCTTGTTACATACAACCTCATGCTAATCGCATTAGCCTACGTTAGCTCAACCGTCCCGTGGACAGGACACCGATCCCGAAGAAAGACAAACCTACTGCTACAGTTCTGTAGTAGATTAATGTTATACAAGACCAAACATAAAGTTGGACCAGGAAACCACAACCTTTTTCATAGAGCTTGATTAAAAGTTAAGTCATTACGGCCCATTGTCTCCCTGTGAAAAGACCATCATAGTATAGGCCTACTTCCTTTCAGTTCCTAGTGGACCACAGACTGTTGCGTGTGGACTCAGGCGTGCAGAGTCTGTCTGCACCAAGTCCCATCTGACCATGGTGTTCGTGAGAGCTTAAACCAACACCTCTGTTTCACAGTACAGCCCAAGGAGATGTTTTGTTGTCACATACACTGCAGTGAAATGTGTTGTTTTACAGGGTCAGACGTAGTAGTACGGCGCCACCCTCTGAATCTAACATAGGGCATCATAATGTATCTATCTAGTAGCTAGCTAGCCTCTGTCTGAATCTAACATAGGGCATCATAATGTATCTATCTAGTGGCTAGCTAGCCTCTGTCTGAATCTAACATAGGGCATCATAATGTATCTATCTAGTAGCTAGCTAGCCTCTGTCTGAATCTAACATAGGGCATCATAATGTATCTATCTAGTAGCTAGCTAGCCTCTGTCTGAATCTAACATAGGGCATCATAATGTATCTATCTAGTAGCTAGCTAGCCTGTGTCTGAATCTAACATAGGGCATCATAATGTATCTATCTAGTAGCTAGCTAGCTTCTGTCTGAATCTAACATAGGGCATCATAATGTATCTATCTAGTAGCTAGCTGGCCTCTGTCTGAATCTAACATAGGGCATCATAATGTATCTATCTAGTAGCTAGCTAGCCTGTGTCTGAATCTAACATAGGGCATCATAATGAATCTATCTAGTAGCTAGCTAGCCTTTGTCTGAATCAAACATTATGCGTTATAACATGTTATAAAAAACTTAAATGGTTTCTTCCACCGTCTCCATAGGAGAACCATTTGAAGAACCCTTTTTGGTTCCAGGTAGAAGCCTTTGGGGTTCCATGTAGAACCCTTTCCACAAAGGGTTCTACATGGAACCCAAAATCATTCTACCTGGAAACAAAAAGGGTTCTCCTGTGGGGACAGGCCGAAGAACACTTTCGGAAACCCTTTTTTTCCAAGATGTACACCATCCAGCCTCATCAAGATGTACACCATCCAGCCTCATCAAGATGTACACCATCCATCCTCATCAAGATGTACACCATCCAGCCTCATCAAGATGTACACCATCCAGCCTCATCAAGATGTACACCATCCAGCCTCATCAAGATGTACACCATCCAGCCTCATCAAGATGTACACCATCCAGCCTCATCAAGATGTACACCATCCATCCTCATCAAGATGTACACCATCCAGCCTCACCAAGATGTACACCATCCAGCCTCATCAAGATGTACACCATCCATCCTCATCAAGATGTACACCATCCAGCCTCATCAAGATGTACACCATCCATCCTCATCAAGATGTACACCATCCAGCCTCATCAAGATGTACACCATCCAGCCTCATCAAGATGTACACCATCCAGCCTCATCAAGATGTACACCATCCAGCCTCATCAAGATGTACACCATCCAGCCTCATCAAGATGTACACCATCCAGCCTCATCAAGATGTACACCATCCAGCCTCACCAAGATGTACACCATCCAGCCTCATCAAGATGTACACCATCCAGCCTCATCAAGATGTACACCATCCAGCCTCATCAAGATGTACACCATCCAGCCTCATCAAGATGTACACCATCCAGCCTCATCAAGATGTACACCATCCCAGCCTCATCAAGATGTACACCATCCAGCCTCATCAAGATGTACACCATCCAGCCTCATCCAGATGTACACCATCCAGCCTCATCAAGATGTACACCATCCAGCCTCACTCAAGATGTACACCATCCAGCCTCACTAAGATGTACACCATCCAGCCTCATCAAGATGTACACCATCCAGCCTCATCAAGATGTACACCATCCAGCCTCATCAAGATGTACACCATCCAGCCTCACCAAGATGTACACCATCCAGCCTCATCAAGATGTACACCATCCAGCCTCACCAAGATGTACACCATCCAGCCTCATCAAGATGTACACCATCCAGCCTCACTAAGATGTACACCATCCAGCCTCATCAAGATGTACACCATCCAGCCTCATCAAGATGTACACCATCCAGCCTCATCAAGATGTACACCATCCAGCCTCATCAAGATGTACACCATCCAGCCTCATCAAGATGTACACCATCCAGCCTCATCAGCAGGGTATTATATTCTCACCATTGAAAAATGCAAACCCCTTTAGCTTGATTCTATTGAACGTATTCACATTCAATATATTTCACGATCAGCCTTCCAGTAACAACAAGGTCTCAATCTAACTAAGGTTTTAATGCACAAACTCTTTATTAAGTTAATCAAACGTGTGTTACGACTGGTCATCACTATATCTATAGTTATCTATATTTATAGTTATCTATATCTATAGTTATCTATAGTTATCTATATTTATAGTTTTCTATATCTATAGTTATCTATAGTTATCCTATATCTATAGCTATCTATATCTATAGTTATCTATATCTATAGTTATCTATAGTTATCCTATATCTATAGCTATCTATATCTATAGTTATCTATAGTTATCTATAGTTATCCTATATCTATAGTTATCTATATCTATAGTTATCTAGTTATCTATAGTTATCCTATATCTATAGTTATCTATATCTATAGTTATCTATAGTTATCTATATCTATAGTTATCTATATCTATAGTTATCTATAGTTATCTATATCTATAGTTATCTATAGTTATCTATATCTATAGTTATCTATATCTATAGTTATCTATATCTATAGTTATCTATAGTTATCCTAGATCTATAGTTATCTATATCTATAGAAATCTATAGTTATCTATATCTAGAGTTATTTATATCTATAGTTATCTATATCTATAGTTATCTATATCTATAGCTATCTATAGTTATCTATAGTTATCTATATCTATAGTTATCTATATCTATAGTTATCCTATATCTATAGTTATCTATAGTTATCTATAGTTATCCTATATCTATAGTTATCTATATCTATAGTTATTTATATCTATAGTTATTGATAGTTATCTATATCTATAGTTATTCTATATCTATAGTTATTCTATATCTATAGTTATCTATATCTATAGCTATCTATATCTATAGCTATGTATATCTATAGCTATCTATATCTATAGCTATCTATATCTATAGTTATTTATATCTATAGTTATTTATATATATAGTTATCTATAGTTATCTATATCTATGTTGTCTATAGTTATCTATATCTATAGTTATCTATAGTTATCTATATCTATAGTTATCTATATCTATAGTTATCTATAGTTATCTATATCTATAGTTATCTATATCTATAGTTATTTATATCTATAGCTATGTATATCTATAGCTATCTATATCTATAGCTATCTATATCTATAGTTATCTATAGTTATCTATATCTATGTTGTCTATAGTTATCTATATCTATAGTTATCTATAGTTATCTATATCTATAGTTATCTATATCTATAGCTATCTATATCTATAGCTATGTATATCTATAGCTATCTATATCTATAGCTATCTATATCTATAGTTATTTATATCTATAGTTATTTATATATATAGTTATCTATAGTTATCTATATCTATGTTGTCTATAGTTATCTATATCTATAGTTATCTATAGTTATCTATATCTATAGTTATCTATATCTATAGTTATCTATAGTTATCTATATCTATAGTTATCTATATCTATAGTTATTTATATCTATAGTTATCTATATCTATACTTATTTATATCTATAGTTATTTATAGTTATCTATATCTATAGTTATTTATATCTATAGTTATCTATAGTTATCTATATCTATAGTTATCTATATCTATAGTTATTTACATCTATAGTTATCGATAGTTATTTATATCTATAGTTATCTATATCTATAGTTATCTATATCTATAGTTATCTATAGTTATCTATATCTATAGTTATCTATATTTATAGTTATCTATAGTTATCTATATCTATAGTTATCTATAGTTATCTATATCTATAGTTATCTATATCTATAGTTATTTATATCTATAGTTATCTATATCTATAGTTATTTATATCTATAGTTATTTATAGTTATCTATATCTATAGTTATTTATATCTATAGTTATCTATAGTTATCTATATCTATAGTTATCTATATCTATAGTTATTTACATCTATAGTTATCGATAGTTATTTATATCTATAGTTATCTATATCTATAGTTATCTATATCTATAGTTATCTATATTTATAGTTATTTATATCTATAGTTATCTATAGTTATCTATATCTATCTATATCTATAGTTATCTATAGTTATCTATATCTATCTATAT